>NW_021132877.1:0-63908 GCF_004193835.3 Ostrinia furnacalis
GAATAAAAAAACTTTTTGTATAGATTGAGTTGTGGCTTGCGCAGTGCGACATCGCCGATGCCAAACCAATAACTTTTAATAGATTCAATATGCACAAAAGTTTTTACACGGACGGTTTTCTGAAATGGGCTTATGTTTATTTTAGGTCATCCTGTATATTATACATTAGTTTGATTATACACCTGGGACGATGGAGCGGTGAATTATACAGTAGGTTTACCATACGTTCTGAAAGTTGACAAAGTCAAACATAAGTGAAAACTGGTGAAAACGATCTGATGATATTGGATGACATTTATGATTTTTGCGTGAAGCAGCAAATCGAACGCACAGTGTTGAATATAGAGCTCTGTGATTGGTTCGTGTGTCACCCTGTGCGTCGACGCGCACTCATAGTAATGTTTGTGAATACGGGCGTAAGTGTTTAGGTAAATAAGCAACTAAATATCTTCCGACATATCGACTAGCAAATTACCTAGTCGTGAAACCAAATTGTCGCTTAGCTAAAGCTTGCTAATCTTAGCACACAGTAAAACGTTCAAGGTGTTGCCTTAATGCTGTTAGCTTTTGGCAACGACCACGTCGCAGTGCGCAACGAACTCAATGTCATTCTATTGTTTGTGCTATGCCACACTAACTTTACAGGATACTTCATAGAAAATACGTAGGTACTTACCTACTACAGGGTACATTGAAAGAAAATTAATTGAATTTTACATGTTAAAATAACGTAATTGAAAAAGGAGTTACCTATGATCATAATTTAGCATACTTTCCCCTGTCATAAAGTAAATTAAATTTCTTTAGAAAAGTGCGTACCTACAGTAAGTTTAAATCGTGTGGGACTTCCCTTCCACCCACCAGGTGGACCGAAGACCTCATAAAGGTAGCAAGAAGGCGCTGGATGCAAGCTGACAACCGGACAATGGAAATCATTGGGGCCTATGTTCAGCAGTGGACGTCCTGTGGCTGAAATGATGATGATGTTGAAGTTTCAATGATTAAAGCCCACGTAGAACCCATATTATGGGTTCAGTAGGACTACATAAATTTCTACTACATAGGTCTGTGAAAATAGACGAAATAAACGTAAAAAATATTCCATGAACATTTTACATTCTGTAAAAAGTTTTCAGACAACAAGCACAGAGTTTTATCAATGAAAACTAACAACAACAAAAGAGTAAAAATTGTTTACCTATCAACAATTCAACATGCAACTTTTCACTGTTGTAAAGTTCTACAAATGAGTTGTGAGTTATATGCACAGAGGGAGGGTATATTTTTTAAACTAATATTTTATATATACAGAAACTAGCGGCCGCCAGCGACTAGTACGCGTCGTACGCGTGGATCACGTTTTCCCCCTTAGGGGTGGAGTTTCGTAAAATCCTGCCAAATATGCCAAATATCAGCCCGATCGGTCCAGTGGTTTGGGTTGTGCGTTGATAGATCACTATGCTATGTCAGTCAGTCCTTTGATTTATATACAGGGTGTTAGGTAAATGGGTATATGAGCCGACACTAACCCATGTTAACATGGGCATATAAGTGGTATGGTGAAGTCAGAAATTTGATATCATGATTTAATTTTTTTAAATTTTCATACAAAATAAATTTTATAAAATCCGATTTGTATGAAAATTTAAATAATTAAAATGAAGATATTAATTTTCTGACTTCACCATACCATTTATATGCCCATGTTAACATGGGCTAGTGTCGGCTCATATACCTATTTACCTAACACCCGGTATATATTTAGAAGTTCGTTTATTTGCAGTGAAAGAGACAATCTACACTAATATTATGAAGAGGAAAGATGAATTGTTTGTTTGTATTGAATAGGCTCCGAAACTACTGGATAGATTTAAAAACATCTTTCACTATTTCTGAAGAACATAAGCGGTACGAAGTTCGCCGGCTCAGCTAGTATTTTATAGTTGTCTTGTGTCTAGAGATGTGCCGTTGAGAAAGTTCTCGTTCCCGGCAATATTCCCAGTGAGAATATTCTCGAGAACCGAGAACGCTCCCGGGAATATTCTCAGTGTTCTCGACAGAATACATTTAGTTTTAATTTAAATTTTGTTGTTTACATGTGATATTATTTGTAATGTTTCGATGTTTTATTAACTGGGCGCTAAGACTAGTCGTTATAAACAAGGCATAAAACGTGTGAGTGAGATATTGCAGTCTTGCTCACTCTTTTCGTGGCGAACGCGTGCCGCGGCTTTAGGACTCGGCTACGGTATTTGAACATCAGTGTGCCTCTGAGTTTTAAGGCCCTTGCCACCCTGGCGGATTGCAAGCGGATTCAAAGTGGATTTAAAGCGGATTCGAAGCGGATTCAAAGTAGATTTAAAGCGGAGCGGNAAATAAAAAACATTTTGTATAGATTGAGTTGCGGCTTGCGCAGTGCGACATCGCCGATGCCAAACCAATAACTTTTAATAGATTCAATATGCACAAAAGTTTTTATACGGACGTTTTTCTGAAATGGGTTTATGTTTATTTTAGGTCACCTGTATATTAAAGTATACTGTTCTATCATACATTGATATCATGATGGCCAGGTAAATTATCTGCAGCGCCGTGGGTTCCAGGTTTGATTCCTGAGAGATATAATATTCGTGAAAGATTCATCAATTACGTATATTATAGGCATCTAGGCATCTAGCTATCAAATGACAGTACTCCTATGTAACAAAATTCTAAAAACAACTTCATTTAGAATTCATACGTCTTTTTGTGCACATTCTACAAATAAATCTATAACTAATGTACCGCAATTTCAGAAATTCTAAATTATGAGAATATTTATTGAAAACATAACTATATGTACCTATCTACACAAACTGGCATCGAAAAACTTACGCATCGCGATCTACAAATTGAATAACGCCATCTAACGGCAAACATGTGGAATCACACAGCCACAATTGGAACTATACAAATCAATTCAAACTTTAAATATAGAATCCTAAGCAATGATTTCCAATAAAACTAGAATACATCTAAAAACAACTGAAAATCGACTAGCAAATTACCTAGTCGTGAAACCAAGTTGCCGCTTAGCTAAAGTTTGCTAATCTTAGCACACAGTGAAACGTTCAAGGTGTTACCTTAATGCTGTTAGCTTTTGGCAACGACCACGTCGCAGTGCGCAACGAACTCAATGTCATTCTATTGTTGTGCTATGCCACACTAACTTTACAGGGTACGTCATAGTAAATACGTAGGTACTTACTACAGGGTACATTGAAGGAAAATTAATTGAATTTTACATGTTAAAATAACGTAATTGAAAAAGGAGTTACCTATGATCATAATTTAGCATACTTTCCCCTGTCATAAAGTAAATTTCTTTAGATAAATTGCATACAATAAGTTTAAATTGTGTGGGACTTCCCTTCCACCCACCAGGTGGACCGAAGACCTCATAAAGGTAGCAAGAAGGCGCTGGATGCAAGCCGGCAACCAGACAATAATGGAAATCATTGGGGCCTATATTCGGCAGTGGACGTCCTGTGGCTGAAATGATGATGATGTTGAAGTTTCAATGATTAAAGCCCACGTAGAACCCATATGGGTTCAATAGGTCTACATAAAATATTTCTACAACATAGAACTGTGAAAATAGACGAAATAAACGTAAAAATATTCCATAAAAATTTTACGTTCTGTAAAAAGTTTTCAGACAACAAGCACAGAGTTTTATCTATGAAAACTAACAATCATAAAAGAGTAAAATTGTTTATCAACATGCAACTTTTCACTGTTGTAAAGTTCTACAAATGAGTTGTGAGTTTATGCACCGAGGGCATATTTTTAAAACTAATATTTTATACAGAAAAGTTAGTTTAAATTGTTGTAAAAGAGACAATCTACACTAAAACTACATTAAAGAGCAAAGATTTGATTGTCTGTTTGTATTGAATAGGCTCCGAAACTACTGTATACATTTAAAAACATCTTTCACTATTTGTATTAGTATCCTACATTATTTCTGATGAACATAAGCGGTACAAAGTTCGCCGGCTCAGCTAGTATTTTATAGTTTTCTTGTGTCTCTGTAATAATTCTGAATCAACTCTACACTGCGCAAAATTTTAGTTTATTTGTCCACTACCGTTGGACTTAAAATCTCGTTCTTTTATGCAACATTCGTCGTTCGTTCATTCGAATGAATGGGGCCCATTCACTCCTCGAGTTCATATCTTTTCAAGCCTGCCCGTATTTATTTCATATTGAGCCAGAACGAAACTGGGCCGAATGTAAAGGGTTCCGTAGTATTATTGGATGGATATAACAATATTAAAAAATATATGACTTTTCTACTTGTTCCCATGAAGACACCCGTTTTATGCAGGATCCCGTTTAGTATACGGTGGATTCGACCAAACTAGAGTAAATGTTAATCTCAGAATAAATCGTCAATTTTGACATATTTCCTATACTGAAACTGTCAATGTGCCAGTTATACCAGGAGTTATTCTTGGATAAAAGTTTGGTCAAATTGGGCCTAAAACGAGTCCCCCCTAACTGTTTGTTTTCCAGGAATAACATTTGCAATGATAAATAGTCATGAAAAGTCTAGTTTGAAACGCTTTAGTCTTTCTAAAATTAAACTTATTTGGAGGAATTAAAAGATATTTTTAAAAGCTCAATTGCAAATGTAAAAAAATAACTTTTCACATAAAAACAACTAGTTATAGGTACTCTAATTTCATAAATTCTTGTTTTCATTACACTGACATTTCACCCAGAATTGAAAATCATATACCTAAGTATTTTTAGTATTCTAGTATGAAACGTGGTCAAAAAAGTTTCTTGCCACTAACGTAACGTTCTCAATGTTAGTACATAGAACTAGATACGAGTAGATATTCAATTTTGTAACCTACGGTTGACCTAAATCTCTCCCCGGTAAGTGATGATGAGATTCAATATGGAGCACACTTGCTCAGGTACTTATCGACTCGAGTCTTGAAGATCCAGGTTATAAAAAGCGGGAAACAGTCTTTAGGAAAGATTTTCGTAGAATAACAACTCGTAAAAATAACAATTCAAATTCAAATTCGTTCAAATTCAAATTCAAATTCATTTATTCATTGCATCATGTAGTACATTGGATGACGAACCGACCGAAATAACGACCTTATTCGTTCAAAAGGTGTCACAATTCCATTAGAGCGTTCTTTTGTTTTTATTTCTTTCTAATTTTCGGATTTTTCATCAGCCAGTGGAACCCAAAAAAGTATTCTTCATTTTTAATTTCCGTAAGGTTTTATCACTGAGTTTTTATACTAAATGTATCGCAGAACGTTCCTGGAACCGGTGACGGGCGGAAAATTCCAGTTTTATCTGCTTCCCTCTGGACCGGTCGGCTTCCTTTGGGAATACTTAATTTTAATGGCGGACTAAGCGATCTTTACCGTCAAATGGGTTTGTGTTTCCTCAAAATGAGTTAATAAATATATTTTACTGCTACATTGTTAGGGCCGAGTTTGTTTTTATGTCTGTATTTATTACGCGAATAAGAGCTTTTAGTTCGAAGAGAAACGAAAGTATGTTTTCGTTTTTAGTACAATATTTTATGACTCATCTACCTGCTATTAAAAAGTGTTGGTTAAATTATTTTCTTGTAGATTTAAAAAGAACATTTAAAAGCACCTTTGATACACACTAAAAACATTACTCTCCCTTTTACAGTTGGTTTCAAACAGCAAAAGTTTACAACATTAAGCTTTTAAAGCAAAAACACATCACTGTCAAGTGTCATATTTTTGTTTTTAAAAGCTCGGAATCTTTTGGTTAGAGCAACTGCTAATGGTAGAGTCAAAGTGTTTAAAAGGTTACATAGAGGTGAGAAATACTTATTTTCTAAGAAAAATACTTTAGCAGACATACTTATGGATTTGATTCGTATAAATTTTCTTAAAATGAGACTTAATAACAATATTTTTTTCCTACAGGGAGAGCAAACGTTTAAAAATATTATTACTTTCAATAAGTATGATAGAGCTTATTTCAAGTTCGACGAAAATATTTGTTTTAATTTTATTTCTTTTGAAAGTAATTGTTTGCGATTTATTATTCTGAAGTGAGGTTTGAATAGCCTCATTAAAACAAAATTGATTGAAGAGTTTTCCAATAGTGAAGCCTTGTTTTCAAGGTTTTATTTATTTTATACTAGCTGTGCCCGCGACTTCGTACGTGAAAACCCGTTTTCGCAACATTTTTCATTGTTGCTCTGCTCCTATTGACCGTAGCGTGATGTTGTAGCCTACAGCCTTCCTCGATAAATGGGCTATCTAACACTGAAAGAATTTTTCAAATCGGACCAGTAGTTCCCGAGATTAGCGCGTTCAAGTAAACCAACAAACTTAACAAACTCTTCAGCTTTATAATATTAAGGTGATGCNACAAAATCTAATACAAAATGTCTATTTTTCACCAAAATTGGTAAATTTATGTACCTAAATGTTTATTACAGCTGCTATGGAATATATCTAGGTGACCTGGAGATACAGCCGGATTATACAGGGTGGAAACGAGAAGTTACAAAATTCAAAAATTCTGTTACCAGCTTCTATAATCTGTAACCTATTATTTGGTACCATTTGAAAGAGCTCGTGAAGCACTTTCAGAATCACTATTTTATAACTAGTTTTTCGATATCTTGTATAGTTAAGAAATAATCGAGTGAGATCACTTATCGTTTCCACCCTGTATAATCCGGCTGTATCTCCAGGTCACCTAGATACATTCCATAGCAGCTGTAATAAACATTTAGGTACATAAATTTACCAATTTTGGTGAAAAATAGACATTTTGTATTAGATTTTGTAAAAACAAAGGGTAATATTTTGGTGTTATACATAGATTTCGAATATAAAAAATATATAATTTAACTAATTAAGACATGACAAAAAAACTGAGGTATGTCTCGTTTCTGTCGGGCCTGGGTCACAGATGACCGTTCTTCTTTCATCAAAATCGGTTGCGAGGTTTAAGCGGGAAAGCGTAACAGACAGACAGACAGACAGACAGAGTTACTTTCGCATTTATATTATTAGTTGGGATTAGTTGGGATTCGTTTTTAGAACAACATTTCATCTCATCTACCTGCTATTAAAAAGTGTTGGTTAAATTTTATTTTCTTGTAGATTTAAAAAGAACATTTAAAAGTACCCTTGACACATACTAAAAACATTACTCTCCTTTTTACAGTTGGTTTCAAACAGCAAATGTTTTCCACATAAACTTTTAAAGCAAAAACACAAACATTTATTAACACGTCACTGTCAAGTGTCATATTTTTGTGAAAAGCTCGGAATCTTTTGGTTAGAGCAACTACTAATGGTAGAGTCGAAGTGTTTTTAAAAGGTTACATAGAGGTGGGAAATATTTATTTTCTAAAAGAAATACTTTAGCAAACATTACATCATCGTAGATGTGATTCGTATAAATTTTCTTCAAATGAGATACTTTTTACCTACTACAGGGACAGCAAACGTTTAAAAATATTATTACTTTCAATAAGTATGATAGAGCTTATTTCAAGTTCGACGAAAATGTTTGGTTTATTTTATTTCTTTTGAAATTAATTTTATTGTTTGCGATTTATTATTCTGAAGTGAGGTTTGAGTAGCCTCATTAAAACATAATTGATTGAAGAGTTTTCCAATAGTGAAGCCTTGTTTTCACGGTTTTATTTATTGATTGATTTATTTTATATTTGGAAAACCAATAAACAATTTTGGCACCTAGGTCTAAAAATGTTCCGCTTATAAAAGTCAGTTTGAATCAACTCCATTAACCATTCCCCTATCAAGATAAAGTAACCACTTTACCCGTGTAAAAAATCTATTTTTTTATGTGACAGGAGGCAAACGAGCAGACGGATCACCTGATGGTAAGTGATTACCGTCGCGTCGCCCATAGACACCCGCAGTTCCAGGGGCGTGACAGGTGCGTTGCCGGCCTTTAAGGTGAAGATACGCTCTCTTCTTGAAAGCTTGCAGGTCGTATCCACCTTTTAGACCTCTCCATGTTTTAAAATTATCACTTCACGGGATTTATTGCAACAATATCTATTTTAACGGTAAATAATATTTACCCTCCCGACGTTTCTATTTTCTCCATGTTTTCTATTTTCATACATCACAGTTAGTAATAATGGTAAAAATGTTTCTGAGACTGCTAACTGAAACCATTAACACGTTTGCGGCCGTGACAACCTTTCCCTTCGTTAACGTGGCACACTGTTTTTGTTTAGCTAGCTTTTACTCGCGACTTTGTTCACGTAGATTACCATCAAAACTAGCCTTGTTAAAACTAGATTTGAACAATAGTAAGTACGAGTTACACTAACGCCCGTATCTACAAACGATGCTTGCTTAAGTGAAGCAGCAAATCGAACGCACAGCGTTGAATAGATCTCTGTGATTAGTTCGTGTGTCACCCTGTGTGTCCACGCGCACAGTGAGACCTCATAGTAATGTTTGTGAATATCAATTGGCGACAAGAATTAAAATCTTCATAGATTTTTTGACGCACTCGCTGGCGACGACGTTCAATACAAACTCGCATTAAGCACATTAAACCACGTAAAAAATTATACACGGTCACATTACACCTTATTCGCTGAAAATAAAGTTTAACGACTTTTTAAACAGTATACAGTGCTGACTGTACCTGCCATAATAATAACGAAATTGTATCGTTGCACTTTGCTCCATTACCGTAACATCTTCAGCGTTTTATGAAAAAAAAAAACGGTCAAGCGTGAACAAAATGAACTTCTGAATTTTCTGATAAAAATATCTTCAGCTCTGATTTCAGTTGGCTAAAAGGTTAACTGATCAGCTAGGAATTGCATAAGGAACTAAGTTAGCATTAGCAATGTGCAATAAAGTTGTGAATATATCAATTGATTGGCTAGTATGTCTTCCACTAAATAAGCCTAATAGTGTTTCATTTATTCATTTTACAGATAAAAAATATCTATGGATAAAGTTACAAAAATTATTTAATTTCCCAAACATTTGAAAACTAAAACCTCTGAGTCTTAGATTAAGATTGTTAGACATACTAGACCACTTTCATCAAACTGGAAACAAACTTAACAATGTACCTATGTCCCACTTAGGAATCGAACTCTGAACTTCGATCGGCCCTTATTGTTTGAAAGAGTGGATTGGCCAAAAGTCTAACTCCCGTATTACAAACATTACTATTAGGTCTCACAGTGCGCGTGGACACACGAACCAATCACAGAGCTTTATTCAAAGCTGTGCGTTGGATTGCTGCTTCACTTAACACCTTTGCTGCGGCAGTAACTTTCTAATACTTTCCATTCCTTCGGTACAAGGTCAGTAAACCTGGTATTAAAACTTACATTGTGGCGGCACAAGGCTTAAAGACCTTGTAATATTTAAGATATATTAATTTTATTTTTGGCTTCATGTTAATAGATATTGTGTTTTTTTTCTTTGAATATTAATGATAATGCATTTATTGACATACACCTGAAGCCGTTCGTGAATAACTTGTTTAGTATAAAAATTATAGCTATATTCAAAATACAAGGCTTATGCACCCTGTGCCGCACTGAATTAGGGAAGTCTGGTGGGTATTCTAGGGATGTGAAATACAAATATCGATAGTTTAAATTAAGTTTTAATAAAAATTTAAAAAAGTAACAAACAAAGATGTTTTAATAATTTAGTCTAAATATTTTACAAATAAGATATACGTGCATAAATACTTAAATAAGCTTTATGTAAAGAAAACATATTATTTAATAACATTAAGTTACAACTTCAAATGTTTGTCACGAAAAACATTATTTAAATTAGCAATAAATCGTGTAGCAAATTAAATTATAATCAATTTGCAGTTTTGATTTTGTTTGTTTCTCTTGACGCCATGTCGACATGTGCGTTTCTTACGAATGCGAGGCAACACTGGCTGCACGAAGCTAGCGTGGGGTGCGGTACCAGGTGCGCAGGGTACAAGGTGCTTCGACCTGGTTTCGCATTGTGAAGACATTTTATTACTTCCGTGCGGTACCAGGTCTAAAAACCTGGTATTAAGGTAGGTACATCATTGGATTCTATTTTAAGAATACATCATAGAAATATATTCATCACTTTCCTACACCGGACCCAATTGAAGTTATGCCTTTCGCACGACAAGGAAGACTATAATTTTCTTAGCCGCACGGTAAGCGAGACGTGCACAAGGTCTATAGACCTGGTTTCGCACTCAACGTGTTAAGCAAGCATCGTTTGTGAATACGGGCGTAATTCAAAGGTAGAGTTGCAATAAAATCTAGTCTGTATCCACAAACGGCCAGCCCGAATGAAATATCTCCGACTTTACACTTTAAACGGAACCCTAAAACCCGTTTTAAACCCGGACTCAAAGCAGACCGGGTCCGGCTCAGCATTAACACGTACCGGATTAATCGAGTGCGCGCCGGTGCGATCCGGTTACGGCCGGCGAGAACCGGTTATTACGAGCGAATTTCGCTGAAGACTGTAGAAACGCTAAGCGGATGAAATTCTGTCAAAAGTGTGGCTAATCCTGTTCTGAATAGCAGAAGTCCTGAGCTAGCTCCAGTATTGTTAGGAATAGGTATGAATAGTTCCATTGTCTTTACTTATAAATCTTGTCCGCCAGTAAAAATAGACAAATACTTTCAGCTACTCTTCAACGTTGTCCTGATTTTAAGTCAGGAATATCGCTATTTCGTGTCCTTAGATTAGGAAAGCAAGGCATGATATAAATAAATAAATATATCCTTGGACATTTTACATTTATCTCTCAATAGAGAAGTTATCCGCTAGTAACATTATGAACAGGCGCATTCGATATCGACTGCGTAAAAAAGTGACATTAAATATATGACGGATTGTACGGCGCCCCTAGCGGAAACTTTCAAGAACTAAAATCATAATACATTATATTTTTGTTTGATATAAACTCACACTAAGCCCTCACATAGTAGATTGTACAGGCCCGTGACCTAGGTCCGGATGTAATATTGCAAATTCGTAATGGTTCTACAAACTCTAACGATTGTAGAAAGGCTCGTGGCTTAAACCTGGATAATGAAATGACGCGTCACTGATGTCGGTCCGGGTTGTGTCACTCGCTAATACCTGCAGGGATGACTTAACTAGGGGTGTGATAACTCAATGAAGGGCACAGCGAGCGAGCCTCTAGCCTGAGGCGGAGAATTTCGAACTCCTATATTCTTCTGATTAACCTCGTTGCGGGTCCAATGACAGTTTAACTTTCCCCCGGGACAAACTTGACCTTCATTGGTTGTGTTTTTATGGCGGTCAAGCTGTAGATCCTGGCTACACAGGCGTTGCAGTGGTGGGAACGAGAGGCGGGAATAGTCCCTAGCCTGAGCTGTGGACGAATATCCGAGCTAGGTCAGTAACTCGCGACTCCGTTTATTTGGACACCGTCGGGTTTTAGTGGGTAGGCCCCGCCTGTAGTGAGTAGGCGTGGAGAGTCCCACATAACCCACTGGAATTACCAATATCGTAATACCATATTTTATGATATTTAAGATTTTTGTGTAAACAAGAATCTTGAATATTGCTGAGAATCTGAATTTTCAGATTTTTCAGTTTACCGACGTATCAGTTTGTGACAAATATGGCTAGTAGCAACCCTACCCTACGCTGGTTCCAGTTTTGATTTATTGAATTTCCCAGGTTTATTTGAAAATAGGCTCTCCCGTGTTCTGGTTGAAATGTAACCACAATTGATTTCAATTATAAGCGTATAAGTATTATAAAAATAGTATAATTTATTGAGTAAACAACACATTCACATTTATAAAAGCGAAGGACTGACTGACTGACTCACTCACTCATTTAGAAATCTCAGAAACTACATACAAGTGCTAGGAGTCTCAAAATGAGGGTTCTTTTTAGAACGTAGGTGCTCACTAATACGGGATTTTGCATAATTCAACTCCTAAGAGGGTAAACAGGATATACGCGTACGAAGTCGCGGGAGGCCGCTAGTCAGTCTATATTTTTGTTTAAAACTGGAACAAATTTTATGTTATTTCTTTCTGTTTTGCCAAAATTTTACCTTTTATGTAGGGTGAACTGCCAGTCATTGGACACTTAAGAAAGTTATTGGACAGTTATTTAATGAATTAAAAATAGCATTTTTATTTCAACAACTGAGAGATTCCGACTGATGGAGATAAAAGTGCGTTTTTTTGAAGGAATATTCATTGTATTTGAAGGAATATTCATTTTAAGAAAATTCAAGGGTTGTTTTGTCCAATGACTGGCAGCGTCCAATGACTGTCGGTTTACCCGTCTACGGACATGGCCACCAAGAAACACAATAAGGTTTAAAAATGTTACAATTTACTTTACAAGTGCCAGATATTACTAACTATGTGCACAACCTAGATATGTGAAGCTATTATATCATAATTTCGCTTATTCTATTGAATTCAGTTTAGTCAGTTTTAAAACAACATCATGATTATTTACTCAAGTGATTCAGTTAGTAATTTTCAAAGCGTTATACACAAGTGCGTTGGTGGTGTAATGGTCAGCATAGTTGCCTTCCAAGCAGTTGATCCGGGTTCGATTCCCGGCCGACGCACGTTTTTTCTACTCTACCTATTTAACAGTAAATGATGTTATAAGCTGACATTAGACCATGTTAACATGTGCGTGCATATAAAAAATGGTATGGTGCAGTCTAAAAATTGATATCATCAATTTAATTATTTTAATTGTCATACAAATCTGATTTTATAAATACCTACTATTTTGTATGATAATATAAAAAAAAATATGATATCACATTTCTGACTTTTTAACATGGGCTAGATAACCCATTATTATTATAAACTCATTTACCTAAAACCCTGTATATTAGAATGTAAACTTTTTCTCTTATCATTTTACTGAAAACATTGTAATAATGAAAAATTCTTCGTAACGGTAAAGTAGAATAATTTCACTCAGTCTTCACGTTGATATTATAAAAGGCGACTAAGGGCCAAAAAAACTTCTTGTTTGGCTCTCCTATATTCATACCCGCCTCTTAGGGATTCCAAATTTGCAACCTTTTGATTTTTGTCGCGATACCCGTTTTTCACTCAACCCCTAATTATTAAGTGACCCCTATGGTAAACAAGAATTTTGTTATCATAGGGGTTTCTTAAAAAATACGGGCATAAATCCTTCATTCCTTTAGTAGATTATAATGGATCTCGTGCTCATCCAGTGAAGACCAAATAATCTGATGATAATAATGTGGAATTTTTAGTCCAATTTTGAACTTTAAAGTCTATATTCCTAACTTAAAGGTTAGGGACATAAATAAATAGTTCAAGATTCAATTCCGTTTCCCCACTTATAATGTAAGCAATATTCCCTACCATACAATTTATGGTTCCCGCGAGGACGTGCCATTGGTCCCGCTTGATTTACAGTGTACAAACAGCAAAACAAGCTAAACGCTGACACCTTTATGTGGTTGTATTAAGGTGCAATTTCGCACCAAAAATTTAGACAATGTGCTGTTGTACTGGTTCTGTAATAGAATTTTTCTTAGAGGTGGAACAGACTCCATATACAGGGTTACTGGTAATTTGGTTGTAGCTGGTGATATGGATGAAAATTTTGTTGACACCAATAATTTCAAGTTGATTTTGTATAGAAACAACAGAACAACCTGTGATGTCATTTCCCAACAAAACACGTCAACCTGTGACGTCATTTTCATGCAAAATTGCTTGTTGAATATAAATCAAATTATTCAAAGGAAAAATCGAGTTATGAAGGCAAAATGAAGTGCCTTTCAGTGAGAAGAAGTACTTGTCTCAACACTGCAACTCCTGGTTATAAAAGGACTTGGTTTTCTTCACTCATTCTCTCTGGATGTCTGGTATCATACTTTATATCACATTTTTATGCCGCGTTCCGCTTGAATTCATCACATCATCATTTAAGTCACAGGACATCCACTGCTGAACATAGGCCTCCACCAATGATTTCCATATGACCCGGTTGGTAGCGGCCTGCATCCAGCGCCTTCCTGCTATCTTTATGAGGTAGTCGGTCTACATTGGGTGGACACGCTGCGTTTTCTGGTACGTGGCCTCCACTCCAGAACCTTGCTACCCCATCGGCAGTCAATTCTGGGTACTATGTGCCCTGCCCGCTCCACTTAAAAAGATGTGAATACACCTTTACTACGCCCATACTTTTCCAAACTTTCCAAAGCTGATAAGTAAACAACGTAGGGATAGAAAAGTTCTTACTTGTCCCAAATTCTCGTGTGTTACTTGTCCCATCCTTGTTGGTACAGTCAGCTTCATAGGACAGAATGACATAATATTATTTATAACCTTAATGTTGGCTAATGTTAACAATCGAACGTTGCCAGTAACGGCGTAAGGGGGGGGGGGGCGGTGGGGGTGGTCCGCCCCGGGTGCCAGGCATCTTGGGGTGACAAAATTCGCGCAGATTAGTACTCACTGGCGCATCTGCATGACAAATATCATGATACTTGGGTGCGATTGGTATCATTATAACTGATTCGTACTAACATCTTTTTTCTTCAAGTCGGTAACCCAAAAATCCCGGGGGGCACCAGACCTGACCATTCTAGGGTGCCATAGCCCCGAGCTATATATGGGGGGGGGGTGACCGCCCCGGGTGCCAAGCCATGCTACGCCGCCACTGAACGTTGTTGTTAAATAAAGAACCTTATTTCCTTGCATTAAGTTTAAAAATAGTCAATTTATATTCGTGCACACAGCGAATATAAATTGACTATTTTTAAATTGACGTGAATGATGACGTGACCACAATTTTAGAGGAGAGAGATCTGTAAAATTAAGGCAGGTTTGTTTTTCAGCGTAATTAAATAAAAAATAACTAAAATATCTCTGCCACATAGCGCGCTGCGATCGATTTGACGGTCTCTACCACCCATTATGCACATAGCAAATACGTTGATGTGTTGACTATGTTTACAGTAAGCATTTAGCATTTTTTACAGTTGTAATATTATGTGATATTTTTCAACAAAATGTATAGTCTGATGTCGACTGTACCTAGAGCTAATTTGTTAGGGTATATGTAAGAATCGGCTGTCCAAAGTTTGTTTGGAGTTCCTGAAGGGACCAGTCACATGTCCCTCTTTCAGATTTAGTATTAGTGAAGTTTTTGTCGATGATTTGCTATCGATAAAAAAGATACTAAGGGAATTTTATGGTTGCGTGCTTAGACTAGAGTCAGGATTTCGTAACTATGGAATGGAGGCAATCGTGGGTTTTACTCCCAGATGAGAATAAGGATGAAGGTTTTCTAAAGTACTGTCGCCGACTAGCGTAAATGGTATAATTACGATACGCGAACGATAAGGATGGGTATCTTGGGGTCATTGGACGAAATTCTACGTGCTCGACGACCGGACTTTAGCTAAGTTTTTTTTCAATGCAGAACAAAACAAGTAATATTGCGGTCAAAACCGCAATCACAGCTGATGTTAAGTGAGATACAGGCTGGATTATTATTATTATTGTACCTACCCAGTAATGCCAATTCACTCTCGCTACTCTTGGCTTGAAGAAGACCGGATTATAATATTGGGGAAAGAATTCAGCAGGCAGTGAATTCCAGTCCCTAGCTGTTCGCATTATAAAAGAGTTAGCGAAAAGCTTAGAGCATGCTGGACTCCGATTTCATTGAATTTTAATTTGTTCTAAATTGAATTTTAAATAAAGTCGTTGCAGAATTAGGATCGTGTAACCGCAAAAGGTAAAGGAAATATTGAAAACCATACCAAATTCAACAAATTACATGCGCTATTCAAGGATGAAAATAAATCATTCCTTCCAATTGGCGGGCTCCCCAAATAATTACATTTCTAAAGCGTTCATTTCGCACCTTGAATTCGGTAGTGACGTGACACGCATATCGATATTCCCAGGGGTATATCGGGAATTTACTGGGAACACGAAAATCCAATTTAAATCTCTCTGTACAATGAAGGAACAAAAGATCTTTTTAGTGGGAACACGAAAATCCAATTTCAATTATCTGTATAATGAAGGAACAAAAGATATTTTATTAAAAACTAGTGACCTGCCGCGGCTTTGCACGAGTGTTTTGAATTTGTGTTTCCCCCTGTATAACTCTATCGATTGCTGAAAACGGCAATATAATCCGCTGCGTAGTAGCAAAGACCTAAGCGAACAGACAGCGGGAGCGACTTTATTTTATACTATGTAAAAATAAAGATGAGCAAATTAATAACAATGACGCAGTGGTCCGATTTTGATAGAATAAGCATTGGTCTAATTTTAATATAAATAACATTCGCAGACTTTCATTTAATTTAGGAATCGATTCTTTTACTAACAAACCAACCACCAAAAACCAATAATAGAAAGCTGAAAATTTTGTTTGGTTGAACGCGCTAATCTCATAAACTAAGTGGTCCAACTCCAAAAAATTTGTTTGTATTGGATAGGTCATTTATCAAGAAATATACCATTACGGTACGACCAATAGGAGAAAGCATCAATGAAAAATGTCGCGAAAACGGGAAAAAATTATACAAACGATTTTCACACGCACAGCTAGCATATTAATTAAAATTAGAAGAATCCCATTTTAGTTTGTCCCATCATTTTGGTATCGATACCATCATATCATATCGTAACGTCACTAACACATTCAATTAGGTTTCATTGTGTCGAAAATCAACAAACAGGCCCAAAGTTATTTGTCTGTCAAAATCTGTTCAAACATTTCATATTAATTAATTGTATTAATAACTTTTGTAATATACAGTGTGAGTCACGTTAAAGTGTACATATGAAAATAGATGAAACTAGACCTATTTTTATTGACAAAAAAGAGGTCAAAAATTTTTGAGATTTTTTTAAAAGTTTTTATAGAATTTTTTTTCTTCCAATTACTTATTGTAAAGAAAACGTAATAACTTTAAAACTAAGAGGTATATCCTGATAAAATAAAAACAGTAATAATGCTAAATAACAGGCGATACTAAAAAAATACATAAAATACACAAAAAATGCCAACAAATAATAAAAAATGATACTTTTTGAAAAAAATCTGCTTTTAAATTCGTGTTTTTTTGGTTATTTGATAAATTTCTCCAAAAAATGCCCTTATAACAGGTGGTTTTTATTGGTTTTTATTATTCTCTATCGTATTATCTTTGTAAAACCATAAATCGCATGTCTCTATCCCTATCACAACATTTGCTATGAACGTTTGAACAAAGGCCTGCCACAACATTATTCTCCGTTACAGGTAGAGACAATTTTAATTTTAACTAAAATGCTTATTTCACTTCGAAATCTTTTGTTTTTATTTGAAATCTAACTTGTCTTTATCAAAATTACAAATCTAGAGCCATTTTTAGTTTCGTTGATAACGAAGCTTTGAATGGCGCGCCCGGAGAGGCTTAGTTCAAACGATCATTGCAAACGTTGTGATAGGGATAGAGACATGCGATTTTTGGTTTTAAGAAAGGTAATACGATAGAGAATAATAAAAAGTAATAAAAGCCACCGGTTATAGGGGCATTTTTTGTAGACATTTATCAAATAACCAAAAAAACACAAATTTTAAAGCAGATTTTTTTCAAAAAGTATCATTTTTTATTATTTTTTGGCCTTTTTTGTGTATTTTATGTATTTTTTTAGTATCGCCTGTTATTTAGCATTATTGCTGTTTTTATTTTATCAGGATATACCGCTTAATTTAAAAGATATTACGTTTTCTTTACAATAAGTAGTTGGGAGAAAAAAAAATCTATAAAAAATTTAAAAAAAATCTCAAAAAAATTTTGACCTCTTTTTTGTCGACAAAAATAGGTTAAGTTTCATCTATTTTCATATGTACACTTTAACGTGACTCACACTGTATTGAACTGAATATTTGACTAGCATTTAGTCATCATCATCATCATTCTAGCATATCAAGTATACCGAAGAATTTTAAGTTTTTTTTAAGAGTTAATTGGAATGGAAGGACTATGAAACCTGTTTAAACCTACAGTATTATTAATAACTATCGTTGAGATATCACTGCTGGGAATTGGTCTTTTAACCGACTTCAAAGAATAGGAGGTTCTCATTACTGTATAATTTTCCCAGTCCTGGTAAAAAAATATATTTAAGAACAAAGGAACAAATTAATTCCAAAGTTCAAAACGTAATTACGTAACAAAATGAATTGAGCATAAAAAGATCGTCAAGATAAAGTACAGCATTAAAAGTTACAATCGAGAGACCAATTCCAAAAAAACTTGGCCCTCTCGTAACGAAACACCTGTGCCTTAATACGGGGACCATTGTTATAATTGCTACGTTTTTGCTGTGAATTGTGGCCATTTGAATAAGAAAATCTTTTAGTAAACCTACGAAGTAAAAAAGTTTCAAATATGAGATTTGTACAAAGGTTACAAATCAAAGTCAGTTCGTTCGTTTCAGCCAAATGACGTCCACTGCTGGACAAAGGCCTCCCCTCAAGGATTTCCATAACGACCGGTCCTGTGCTGCCTGCATTCAGGTACCTTTTTCCCACGACCTTCAGATTCAAACTCAGTAAACATAATATCAGCTTTTTGTATGTACAGTTAAGTAAATAATCAAATGGTTTCTAATAAATCTGGGCCAAATCTTACATGATTCTGACCCATCTACTAAACGTGGTCCCATATAGATTAGAGGTCTTGCTGACTGGAAAACTCTTTCAGATTTGAATGAATAAGTTCGTTCGTTTTGGCCAAATGACGTCCACTACTGGATAAAGGCTACATGGATTTCCATAATGGCTGGTCCTGCGCTACCTTCATCCAGGTACTTCCCGAAACATTCAAAAGTTCGAAGGCCCACCTAGCAGGAGGCCTGCCCAAACTACGTCTTCTGGGCCTTGGTATTTTTCAGCTCTACGAGCTATGTACCCCACCCACTGTCACTTAAGATTTGCAATTCTGCAAGCTATGCTTATTACTAGGTAGGTAAGTACTTTGTATTTAAATGGAAATGTTTTTGTTCAAGGTTTTGGGGTATAAGATTGTCTCCAGATTCAAGAATCTCCTTTTGCGGATTTATTTCATCAAGCATACAATATCTACACCCATTTTCATCTGAGATTTTGACTAAAAAAGTCTTTGTTTCAACTAGATTTGGTTCCAAAAGGCTAATCCAACGAAACTGACGTCCCACCGACTGTAGCTTTCAGTTATCTGTAGGAGCAGACGCAACCGCAAGGGTGACCTGCCCGAGGTCGCTAGGGAGGGAACAAATGCGCGAATATCTGGGAAAATATCCGAAAAATATACGGATATTTGAAAGAAAAAAAATTACCTAGCCGTGTGGTTCATAGGACTAGCTCCATTCTTCTGGGTGCTGTATGTGCAACTTAGGGAGGATTATGCAAACGTTAGGGCCCCCAGCCTGTCTTACCAGCATATTACAGAGGGTCGTGCTCCTGCAATGTAGACTGATGACTGAATAGCCTTTAAAGATGATTTCAAACGTTTTTANGGTTTTATTGAAAACTCGTGCTCGTGACATAAAACAACTGCTCGAGTAATGGGGCAAAATCAAGGACACAGCTGTTAAAATTAAGTATAATTATATTGAATTGTATTGCTACATACAATTTGTTAAGTTACATCAAGTGCGTTGGTGGTGTAATGGTCAGCATAGTTGCCTTCCAAGCAGTTGATCCGGGTTCGATTCCCGGCCGACGCACATTTTTTATGCAACCTAAAGATTTATTAGCTACATTTATAAATCCATAGCCACAGCGGCCTGTCCTCTTTTCTGATACGATCACGTAGGGACGCTCCGAGCATAGCACTTTGCAGTGAAGATCCCTATTTCTACGGATACGGTGTCCCACCCCTAGTGACAGGGGAGGGGAGGCAAGGGGGTTGTCGCGAAAAATTTGCGGCGCCCTTTTCATGGCCGAGACCTACATTTTCTACATTGTAACATAATTATGGTGCCCGAGACGCGTGTGGAAAATAAGCTTTTTGGAAGCTGAGCGCGTGTAGAATAAGAAAATAAAAGTGTATAAACTACGCAGGACTCTAGAAATAGCCATTGTCTAGATTTCTTGTCGCTGTTTACCTAGACGGTTGCCTAACGATATGTTTTTGTTTTTGTAAGGATAGTAGTCAATGAATAAAAGCTTGTATATTATGAAAATTGGATAGACATTTTGCCAAAATATCTGGATTTCTTGTCGCTGTTTACGCAGACACTTTTTCAACGATGTATCTTTTTATTTTTGTAAGGATAGTAGATAATGATAAAAGCTTGTGTATAAAACTACGCAGGACTCTAGAAATAGGATAGACATTCTGCCCCAGTGTATAGATTTCTTTTCACTGTTTACCTAGACACTTTCCAAAGAACGTGTCTTTTTGTTTTTGTTAGAATATTAGGTAATGTAACCAAAAACAATAATTAGTCTGATAATGACTGAATATGTGAAAACATCACGATGTCGCGACACAAACACAGCTTAGTTCTTTGTTAATATTTTGGTGGCAATAACAACTTTTTACTTTACTTTACAAGACATAAACGACTATAAGTAATGACAAGAATAAGCACTGAAAATGTATTACCTACATAGAATGGTAATACCTATGTGTTATTTTGCAATAAAATATAGTCTTAGGTGATGTCGATTAGAAAAATCGATGTAGGGTACCGTAAAAGTTTTTACGCAAATCATTTTTAAACATGTTAATTCACATGAAAGAAACAATAAACGTTTGAAAAACACAGGTGTTAAATAATTACGTACCTGATTCGTACATTATTCAGTCGATTCTTTACTAAAATTTGTCGCACCATAACAAGTGCGTTGGTGGTGTAATGGTCAGCATAGTTGCCTTCCAAGCAGTTGATCCGGGTTCGATTCCCGGCCGACGCACACTTTTTAAATGATTTTAGTTAAATTAGCTTTAAATAGCTTTAACGATCGATTCATGATGGAATATCGCTTTGTGTGAGAAAGATACAATATTTCAGACAAAGTGATAGAGAGTAGGTATCTCCTCTAGACTTAAATACCTTGTAATACCTATTTATGAAGCTGTTTTGTGACAGTAAGGCCCTTTTCACACGTCCCGGTTGCCGGCTAACCGGCGCCGGCTACCCGGCGTCAAATGTATGGGCATGCCGGATTAATTACGCCGGAACATGTGAAAGCTACGTACCATCCCCATACACTTCACCACCGGGTACCCGGCGCCGGATAGCCGGCAACCGGAACGTGTGAAAAGGCACTAAGGATGGCTACTTACACAACTCAATGAGAAGTAGGTACTGTTGCAAAAATGGTGTACAATCTTTGTGGAATTAAAATTATTTTTATTTTATTTGTTGCATGTGTTACATAATCTAAGTATATCTAATCTAGACTATCTATCTATCGAAAGGTCACTGACTGACTGACTCACTTATCACGAAATCTAACGCCCATATTCACAAACATTACTATGAGGTCTCACAGTGCACGTGGACGCACAGGGTAGCACACGAACCAATCACAGAGCTCTATTTAACGCTGTGCGTTCGATTTGCTGCTTCACTTTATGTAAGCATCGTTTGTTAATACGGGCGTCAGAAACTACAAGTTCTAGAAGTCTCAAATTTTGCATGGTAGTGCTCACTAAGACGGGATTTTCCAAAATTCGACCACTAAGGGTACTACTTTAGATCCTATCTGTGGACAATGGTGCTGGTTGCATTGTTACAAAATTTTCAAATTATTAAGATTTAGTACTAAGCCCTCAATGTAACTGTTTGTTGTCCCAAATAAAGAGAAAAAAAAGGGGGGTAAAATGGGGTCCATGCGTACGAAGTCGCGGATGGCCGCTAGTTATTTATAAAAACTTGTTTTAGATTTACTCTGTATTACATAAACTAAGCACTGTTACGTCTCTTCTCATCACAGACCAGACCAAAACACTTCTATGCTTAGATATTGTATAGGTACTAACGTCCGTATTCACCAATATTAAGTACTGTGAGGTCTCACAGTGCGCGTGGACACAGAGCTCTATTCAACGCTGTGCGTTCGACTTGCTGCTTCACTTATGCAAGCATCGTTTGTGAATACGGGCGTACATCTTTACGCGATCCCCCACACCCGTTGATTCGGCCGGGTATTCCGAACGATAGCACTCTTTGATGGCATACTGCCAGCTGCTATGACCCCAATAAAATGCCTCTCGACCCCACTTTTTTTCGCAAACTGTAAGTATTAAAATTAATGATTTTATAATTATGCTTTTATGTTATTTTTTTAACTTGCAGCTTACTAAATATAGTCGTCTTATCATTATAGAGATACAAACAAATCCTTAGTTAAAAAAGGTGGTTTAGTTTTGCTCAGAATGAAGAAAGCCGACCCCAAACAATGGGATATGGATAGGACCATTGACCATAGGCCAGGACAAGAAGAAGAGGTATAGTTTTTCTCAAATTAGGAAAAGAGTACACATTATTAAAAATGCATTCGCGCTTCGCAGGCAGCTATTCTATTGATAGATTCATAATACATTATGCTATTCAATACATTAAAAAAAATTAGGGCCGATTTATCAATCGACAAATATCTTTTAACTGAAGAATAAACTTGTCATTTTGACATATTTCCCATACTGAAACTGTCAATGTGCCAAACTTATTCTTCAGTTAAAAGTTATCTGACGATTGAAAAATAAGCCCTTAGAAATATGCAATTTTTTCAATAGAAATGAAAAAACAAAAGCGAAGCGACTAGCGTGGCCCACTCGATTTTCGATTTCTTTTTATTTCTGTAATGGCTTGCGTCAAATTTTTCAATTTCGAATTTCTTCTTTTGTGTATAGCCAGTATTGAAAGGTTTGCATTTTTTAATGAATTTATTCCATAGAATGATGTTGTTTTAACTCAATGGTAGATTTTAGCATAAAGTACTTACTAATTTGTTGATTCTGTGGCATTGTAGGTATTATAAGTCAATTGATAGTTTCCTCGTTTTATGGGGGGGTAAAAAAAAAACTTGATATTGGCAAATGCGTAAGCCGCGCGAGCCATAAAAAAAAAGTCAATTGATAGTATTTTTTAGCTAGATGACATAATTTGTAGAAGTAGTTATTTTTCATTTAATTAATTTAAACTTCGAGTGTAGAGTCTCCAACCTTCAGAGGAGTGGGTGCAACACGGACATTAGACATGATTTTTGTCTTGTCCATGATCATGTCTAATGTCCGTGTTGCACCCACTCCTCTGAAGGTTGGAGACTCTACACTCGAAGTTTAAATTAATTAAATGAAAAATAACTACTTCTACAAATTATGTCATCTAGCTAAAAAATACTATCAATTGACTTTTTTTTCCAAGTTGGAGCAGCTGGTTTTGTAATTTTGATAACAATTTAGAGAAGCATTATTCAGGGTTACATAACAAAAAAAAAATTTGGAAAAAGTGAAGATTTGTGGCAACACGAGTAAAAGGACCGTCACCTGGAGTAGAATTTTTTGATTTTTTTTAAATGCCTATTATTTTTAAAATGTGCCACATAGATTTTTTTTTATATTTTTCTGATAACCAGCACAACTTGCCTCAACACCCAGTTCCGGCTTGACGTTACATTACGGGACACCCTGTATACTAATATATTATACTCATTTTAAAAGTCTGAAGAAAGCGCTTTTACGTTTCTTACGCCAATAACAAAACGATTTTTGGTCATAACCAATTTATTAGTATACATTTTAGCTGAAATATGTGAAAACAACACTTTGATACAGTGTACAATAAAAGTCAAGAATAAGCACGGTGTGTGACATCTTAATTTATAGTAATAAGTTCTATTTTGTAACAAAATTGTGTAGTTTGATATGCTTTCGATTGTACAAATTGATAAAAGTGCCTGTTTCTAAAGTTCTTAATTAATACAGACGATAAATGTTCGAGAAAAACACAGGTGTGGAATATAATTAGCTGTTTCGTAAATTATTCAGTCGATACTTTACGAAAAATTGTCTCAGCATAATAAGTGCGTTGGTGGTGTAATGGTCAGCATAGTTGCCTTCCAAGCAGTTGATCCGGGTTCGATTCCCGGCCGACGCACACTTTTTAAAAGATTTTAGTTAAATTAGCTTTAAATAGCTTTAATGATCGATTCATGATGACGCTTTGCGTGAGAAAGATACAATATTTTCAGACAACGTTATAGAGAGTAGAGTTATCTTCTCTGGATAAATACCCTGTAAATAATATTTAGGAAACTGTTTTGTGACAGTCATGCTCGTTTTCACCATCAACCCTTATTTTTAAGTGACCCCTATGGTAACACTTAACAGGACTTTTTTCATAGGGGTCACATAAAAAATAGGGACTCATGGTGAAAACGGGCATAATGATGGCTACTTACACAAATCAATGGGACTAGCTGCGGAAGTAGGTACTGTTGCAAAAATGGCGTACCTACAATCTTTGTGGAATCAAAATTATTTTATTTACGGGACTATTTTCACCTCTCGTTCCCACCGCTGCAATTCCTGTGTAGCGAGGATCTACACCTTGACCGCATAAATTATTTTATATATATCATCCTCATCATCAACAGCCCTTTACAGTCCACAACTGGACTATGAGCCTCCTCCACTATAGTGGAGGGTTTTGCCATAATCTCCACACTTGGCAGGCGGGTTGAATTTTATTTACAAAAAGTAAAACTTGTTTTACATTTACTGTGTATTGCATAAACTAAACACTGCTTTAATCTCTTCTCATAATGGACCAAAACAAAACACTTCTATGCTTAGATATTGTATGGGTACTAACGCCCGTATTTACCAATACTAAGTACTGTGAGGTCTCACAGTGCGCGTGGACACAGAGCTCTATTCAACGCTGTGCGTTCGACTTGCTGCTTCACTTATGCAAGCATCGTTTGTGAATACGGACGTATATCTTTACGCGATCCCCACACCCGCTGATTCGGCCGGGTATTCCGAACGATAGCACTCTTTGATGGCATACTGCCAGCTGCTATGACCCCAATAAAATGCCTTTCGACCCCACTTTTTTTCGCAAACTGTAAGTATTAAAATTAATGATTTTATAATTATGCTTTTATGTTATTTTTTTTAACTTGCAGCTTACTAAATATAGTCGTCTTATCATTATAGAGATACAAACAAATCCTTAGTTAAAAAAGGTGGTTTAGTTTTGCTCAGAATGAAGAAAGCCGACCCCAAACAATGGGATATGGATAGGACCATTGACCATAGGCTAGGACAAGAAGAAGAGGTATAGTTTTTCTCAAATTAGGAAAAGAGTACACATTATAAAAAATGCATTCGCGCTTCGCAGGCAGCTATTCTATTGATAGATTCATAAGACATTATGCTATTCAATACATTATTGTTTGTTCCGGCGTTTCTTCTCAGCACTTGCCATATGTTTGTCTCGAAGCGCTGGTAGGGCCCAAAAGATAAGGAGACATGTAAAGTGCCCCATAAGGGCTACCTTTTCTTTTTTTATTATTTTCTATTGACGTTCATAAGT
The DNA here is from genome assembly GCF_004193835.3 of Ostrinia furnacalis. NCBI lineage: Eukaryota > Metazoa > Arthropoda > Insecta > Lepidoptera > Crambidae > Ostrinia > Ostrinia furnacalis. The sequence continues at coordinate 25,634 of NW_021132877.1, forward strand.
GCCACTTGTGGTCTAAACTGAATAAATATTTTTGATTTTGATTTGATTTTGATTAAAAAAAATTAGGGCCGATTTATCAATCGACAAATATCTTTTAACTGAAGAATAAACTTGTCATTTTGACATAATTTCCCATACTGAAACTGTCAATTCGTTCGTTCGTTCGTTTCAGCCGAAAGACGTCCACTGCTGGACAAAGGCCTCCCCCAAGGATTTCCACAAAGACCGGTCCTGCGCCGCTTGCATCCAGGTACTTCCCGCGACCTTCACCAGATCGTCGGTCCACCTAGTGGGAGGCCTGCCCACGCTACGTTCGGGAAGCTTCGCGAAATTCTCACGTCCGAAATACCGCAGTGTCTCAAGTCAAAAGTGTTTGACCAGTGTGTGTTGCCAGTGATGGTGTATGGCTCTGAGACGTGGTCGCTTACTATGGGCCTCATAAGAAGGCTCAAGGTCACCCAAAGAAACTGTCAATGTGCCAAACTTATTCTTCAGTTAAAAGTTATCTGACGATTGAAAAATAAGCCCTTAAAAATATGCAATTTTTTCAATAGAAATGAAAAAACAAAAGCGAAGCGACTAGCGTGGCCCACTCGTTTTCGATTTCTTTTTATTTCTGTAATGGCTTGCGTCAAATTTTTCAATTTCGAATTTCTTCTTTTGTGTATAGCCAGTATTGAAAGGTTTGCATTTTTTAATGAATTTATTCCATAGAATGATGTTGTTTTAACTCAATGGTAGATTTTAGCATAAAGTACCTACTGATTTGTTGATTNGCGGGCAGCGCAAGACCGTTCATTGTGGAAAACCTTGGGGGAGGCCTTTGTCCAGCAGTGGACGTCATTTGGCTGAAACGAACGAACGAACGAACGAATTAATTTAAGTGACAACTAATCTGAAAGCAATAAAAAACGTGCGTCGGCCGGGAATCGAACCCGGATCAACTGCTTGGAAGGCAACTATGCTGACCATTACACCACCAACGCACTTACCTAAATAAAACAAAGTAAAAACCTTTTCGTAGTGTTTTTTTTTGTTAATGAAGTCATATAAATAAGAACCAACTGTGTAAATACATAATTTAATTAATTTTAGAATGAACGTATGATTTCTTTATTGTGAAACTTATCAACCAGCAAGCAGGTGCGTTGGTGGTGTAATGGTCAGCATAGTTACCTTCCAAGCAGTTGATCCGGGTTCGATTCCCGGCCGACGCACATTTTTTGACTATGAAATACTTAAGTAATAAAAATAGCATTGATTGAAATAGAGACGGTTTTAATACCAGCGGTTTATGGTGTTTAGGAAGGCCTACGTCAGCAGGTCAGCAGTGGATATCCTATAGCAGACTATTAGTCCAGTCGATCGTGGCAAGGCAAAAAATACTACATGATTGTGTACTAAACTTGCCGTTTCGTCTAAGATTTCAAGAATTATGTAAGTGGTAGATCGCCCAGGGTTTTGTTTGTAAACAGTACATCTTAAGTCTAATCAAGTTGGCCACCCCTGTCATTATAGCTAAAAAGCTGATGATGATGATTCTATGTTGTCTTGATGAGGTATGTATGAAGTAAGTACGTAAAACGGTAAGTAGTATACTACTATTTCATAACAAAATTTTAGGTGTGGAAGCTATGCTGTCACTGTTTTGCTATCGTAACTGACTTACATATTTTTGATTTATGAGGGGTGTTCAGAAAGTAATAAATGCGAATGGGATATTTCTAGCCATCACGAAAATCTGAAAAATATTGGGCAGGTAGCTTAATTCTTCACTAGAAAAAAAAAATAATATACTAAGTTCACCATTGCGTTTGAGAATTACATTCACCTGACCACGATCAGTCGGATGATTATCTTGACTCTCCAAAAAGGCCTAAAAGGACATTGCCTCGACAATTCCTCAAATATCAGGTTCCTGAACTACTTTTTAAATCGGAAAAAGAGCTGTTGACGTAGCTAAGAGTCAGATCTAGAGAATATGATGGATTTTTGAGNTATATTATGGCATTTTGAAACGTAATTTTTTTTTTGGCTGCGGAGGCAGCTAAATTCAGGGCTGTGAAGCTACTACAAATCTTAATTTACTGAAAAATCATAAATTTTTGAAGGCTAGAATTATGTGTTCTTTTAACTATTAAAGCCTTGTAATTATTGGTTAATAGCGTCAAACTGCCAACCGTCCAATTTTTGGTACATTAACAAAATTTGTCGCAATCTAGGTCACCCGTACCGTGAGTACCAGATAGCACCATGGTACTGTGGACAATGTAGAATGTGGCTTGCTTACATTTATATTTGTAATTATTCGTAACCTTGTCCATAGAAGGAGGTTTTTTACTTCAATTATTTTATCACTGAAGTTTTAGAATGTTGTGGTAGTAATTTTAAAGGTATCTCTAAAAATTAAATTCAATCAAAGTGTCATTGAGTGAAATCAGTCGGTCAAAGAAAATAAGTCCAAAAATGAAACAATTTCGACTGATAATAATAATAATAAAAGATCATCCGTATCTGTCGCCAAATCGATGAAAGTAAATGGACACTGATTGGTATAGTAAGATCTTGATGGACCTATAATCTTAATAAAGCAGTAGTGATTGGACAAAAAAATCCATGGGAATATGCTGGTGCTCCTCGGAGGCTTAATACGATCAGCAGTAGAGTTCCAAGCTGAAATTATGAGAATTTGAAGGAAATTTTCAGATTCAGTTTTTACTGCAACACATAATATTTAAAAATATCACTGAAAGACTGGAATTCACATTCAAGGTTTTTTATATACCCCCAATATTTAAGAGCATCACCATCATCACCTCATTTAGTTTTCACTGCAGAAACGACCCTCTACAATTTACCAAGGGCAAATATAGGATTTGGCCTAAATACATTCCCCACGGCGCAGACCAGGCGATTTTGGGAGGCTATAAGATTTAAGTAGAAGATCAGAAACAACTGAAAAACTTACACACGAAACTCCTAAAGCGATTTATCTCACTCAATCACAGGTCAAAAGCATCAAGTTAAACTGCATTTTTTCGTAAAAATCACACGGTAACAAAAACCTAAGTGTGATTAATTATACGCACACAAAAGCTCCAAAATTCCAGCTTTTGTTATATTCATACCTACCCTCGTTCTTTTGTTGGACCATGGTGTTGGAATTAAAGCTATCATTTACTTAAATGAGGATTTATCTCATTAGGGACCTTAAAAATGGGGAAGAAATGTCATTTTTTCGGACAGCTGAAAATTTTGCGAATTTAAGGAACTTTTCACTGACAAAAGCTGGTTTGGTTTACTGGTTACACAAAAAACAACTTGCAAACTGGAGGTTACAGCTAACTACTAAACTAAAGAGGCTGGCAAAGGTGACTGAGTTTCTTCCGCTACTACTTCTCAGCACCAGCCTATATGTTGTCCCGAAGTGGTAGTAGGGCAAGCTATATTTGGGACGTGGAAGTGCCCTGGAAAGGGCCTACGTACTGAATAAACTATTTAATTTAATTTCATACTATTTTTGGTTTTTGTAGTGAGCTAAACTTGGTTATAGGTTGACACAATACTTTTCTCAATGTTGCCACACTGGATGGAAGAAGGATATGGATGAATTTTATTTGTCTTTGGATGCGTTCTATGGTCAAATCAAAGTGAACAAAGACCGCATCATGTATGAATAACATTGTAGGTGATAAGGGTGACCCTGTCATACAACGTTTGCTGGGTCAGCTGGTAAAGGGACTATTCCCACCTCTCGTTTCCACCGCTGCAACTCCTGTGTAGCCAGGATCTACAGCTTGTCCGCCATAAAAACCCAACCAATGAAGGCCAAGTTTGTCCCGGGGGAAAGTTAAACTGTCATTGGACCCGCAACGAAATTAATCAGAAGAACATAAGAGTTTGGAGTTCTCTCTAGGACTGACGATCTAGTGAAAGTCGCGGGAAGAATCTGGATACGGGCAGCGCAGGACCGGTCATTATGGAAATCCTTGGGGGAGGCCTTTGTCCAGCAGTGGACGTCATTTGGCTGAAACGAACGAACGAACCCATTGTGGAGTAGTGTCTGTCTATTATGTTTACACGCTAAACAGCTAAACTAATATTGATGGATTTTTTTTACAAAGATAGATGGGACTTAGAAGGACCTAGGCTATCTTATTTCTTCTCAGCACTACCTAGCTAATATTTAGTCCTGAAGTGGTGATAGGACAAGCTATCATGTCGTGCTTATTTTTAACCAAATTTGCTGATCCTAATCAAAATCCCTACTGTCCCTAATCAAGATCTTGGCTGTACAGTAGGAAACGAATGGTGGGATGACTTTCATTTAAAGTGGCATGAAATTTTCAGCAGTAAAGTTATGATGGTCTTTTAATGATATTGTGATTACTAATAACTATAAAAAAATATATAGCCTCTTCATGTATTATAATATAATTGGAGGGAATAGATTCCACAAAGGACAATGTTCGTTCTCCATACATTGTTCGCCTAAGAACCAACAATTTTGACATATTACTACCCGAAAGCGAAATAATACGATTCTGTGTGTAAGAACAATGATTCCTGATGGACACTTGCCATAAAATTAATGATTAAGAATATTAAATCACAGCGATTTTATAATATGTCGTTTATGACAACATGGNGATCACATAAACGTGATGACGACGAAAAATTATTGTATCATAGGAAAAAACATAACATCCGTATAAAATACATCCAATATCATTGACTGATCGAAACGTTCTAAGTCAAATGTGAATCTTTTAAGATTTTCTCTAGCAGTTCTAAGTTTTACTTCTACAATCTGTAATGCTTTATCATAAGCTTCACTTTTATTGTCAATCCAACTTAGGTACGCACTTCTTTCGCATAAATGAAAATGATTTGAAAGACTCCCACGAGATTACAGTAATTGAAAATAATTTCATGATAACATCAAAATCTACTTCAAGACGGGCACAGATAATCTAAAATCTCTAAACTGCAGCGAGTGTTACACAATCAATACACTTACTTGTACCAAATCGACCATCATCCACTGAAAGGCATCCGAATTGACATAACTTCACACTTAACTAATCATTACTAAAACAAAACCTGTAAAAAAATCAAAAAAACAAAAAGAATCACTTGAAAATTCCAAAAAAAGCGATGTCAAATGAATACTGGCAGTTTTTTGGGCTCCATTCATTTGACATCCGAAAAAAGGTGGGAAAGAAAATAAAAGTGATAAAAAAAATGAAAAGGAGGTTTTAATCTGTAGTTTATGGGTACTTTTGGAGAACGGCGATGCTAGCGCCCCACGACCGATCACGGCGCGGTCGCCGCGTAGACTGGATGGGGGGTGTGCTATACCTACTTATGTGTTTACATCTTAAATGGGGTAGCACAGAGTAGGCAAATATAGAGGGTGGAATTTAATCCGCATTGCTTGTGTGCGGCAAAATAAGCGGGGAGATGTAGTGGTGTTGTATTGAGAGATTTAAGCCGATGTAATAGTTTTGGTGCACGATATATGCCATATAGAGATGATGTTTTACTATTAAGAGAATTTTGATTTCATGAAATCTGTGTAATTTCCATGTTTTCTAAATGTATCTTTTTCTTTTTACGATCTTGCAAACTTGCCAAAAATAAAAAGCTTTTAAAATTATTGGCAAGGGGGTCAAAAATTTGCGTCGGCCGGGAATCGAACCCGGATCAACTGCTTGGAAGGCAACTATGCTGACCATTACACCACCAACGCTTATGCCTTCAAAAGTATAAAACAACTGCAGTAGAAATAATTATTACCTAAATCGTGACTTACAGGTGTTTACGCAGCTGTTATCACCAGAACAATTGCATCATTAACGATACAGTAATTGCCATAGAGCGAAATTAATTACGTAAACGTCACGTAATATGAATAAGAAATAAGGTTCTGGAGTGGAGGCCGCGTACCAGAAAACACAGCGTGAGACGTCCACCCACAAGGTGACTTGGCATTAGGTCCGCCACTGTACAGTTTTATGTGCAAAAGTATAAATATATAAAAAATAAAATAAAGATGAACCCACAACATCGTAAAAGTAGCAGGAAGGGGTTGGACGCACGCCACTACCAACCGAACAACACGGAAAGCATTGGGGGAGGCCTATGTTCAGCAGTGGACGTCCTATGACTGAGATGATGATGATGAATAGAAATAAAAAAATAAAACAAGAATTGAACTCTTTCGACATTTCGGATTTCAGTGGTTTCAGAAGTTCATTAGACACACCAATTGTAAAACAACTGCCTGATCCTACCGTCGTATGTGAAAAATTCTTATTTTGGTCTAGATGTTGGATTGAATTTTGTCCAACTTACTTGCGTTGCTATGGTTTTTGGTAAAGTTGGACACCAGTGATGTGAGGTTTTAACATACACGATAGATAAAGATTAATTAAACCAGATTTATAATGGCACTAGTAAATGAACTAAAATGTTTGGCAAATAACGGACTCGGCATCAGACTGCCGATTCAAGATTCGAAGGTTACTACTTCGACTCCTATATTTTTGGGGTTTACCACTAAAACACACAGGAAGATGAAGTTATACACTTTACAGATGCAAGCTGTAGGGGTGGCGTCCATTTTGTTTCAGCTGCCATTTTCTCTGTTCTTGAACTACTCTGCAAAGTTCAGTTCTACGTATAGGAACAGAATATAAGTCGACGGATATTGTTATTGCCGTAGTTGCGTCTCGTTGCGGCAACTGTGTATATTTTGGGCAATTTTAAAAAGAGTATCGTTTGAAATTACGCTACACTTGACTTTGGAGGGACCTTTTTTGGAAGTGTAATATTATTTTAAGTTATGCTATGAAAACGTGATGGTGTAACTATAAACTACATATTTGACTGATCAGCTTTTAAGACTGGTGCCTTGAACTACAACTTGTCATTTCGGGGTGTTGAGAAGGACTTAATGGACACATCTCGGTAGCTAGGAGTATAACAATACATTTCTGTGCAAAGCTGGTAACAAAATGTTATGTCATGTTATTATTATGTCAATAAAAACACAATAAAAGTAATTACTACGTGACGTGTATTTAAACAGTTCTTCGAGTGATAACATAAAAAAATTATAACTGGAAAACAGATGCGTTGGTGGTGTAATGGTCAGCATAGTTGCCTTCCAAGCAGTTGATCCGGGTTCGATTCCCGGCCGACGCACACTTTTGCATTAATTTTTAAGAGGCTATATTTCCTCGTACACGTGAAGGGATGTTGAAAAGGCATTCACGGAAGGGTTTTAATAACGTACACCGAAAGCCCTTGAGGGTTAAATGCGGTCTTAATATCCCTTATATGAATTTTACAAATTTCAGCCATGTTATTATTTTTTCTTGATTATTTGTACCTATCATCAAACGTTTTGGATAAAAAATGTTGTTTTTTGGTTCCTCGTTGAAATTGTGACACATGAGAGAAATTTAAACCACCTGCCACTCTGGCAGACATAATCTTACGGGATTATTCCCACCTCTCTTTCCCACCGCTGCAACTCCTGTGTAGCCAGGATCTACAGCTTGACCGCCAATAAAAACCCAACCAGTGAAGGTCAACTTTGACCCGGGGGAAAGTTAAGCTGTCATTGGACCCGCAACGAAATTAATCAGAGGAACATAGGAGAAGTTCGAAGTTAAAGTTCGAGTGCCCTCTAATACAAAGCAGACGACAGGAGGCAAAACCTTCATGAAAAGATATTAACATAATCTTGTGAAATAAATTTCAAAAGAGGTAGAATAGTGATTGAATTTTTAGAGTTACATACTTCTCCGCACTGGTATTGTCTCCAAGGAACGGCACCATGGTTTAAAAATATGGTGTAATTGTCCTCACCATAGGTTGTCTGGAAGAGATCGCTTCATAGCGATAAGACCGCCTAATTGTACCTTGTGTGTTCCTTTTCTTCTGTTATGTTATTTGTTTGGTGTGCAATAAAGTGTATTTTAAATTTATTTATTTATTATGGTGAATTGAAAGCTTTAATACTGATATTGTGATTTTGATTCTGTCTTAGGTAAAACAAATAAATAGCAGGTTTTACAGTAAAAATGCATTTGTAAGTATTAAAGATATTTTTCGACAAATTATACATACCCACTACATGGTGTAGAGTCAGGAAAACCAATTAAATCACGACTTTTGAAAGTTACTATTGAATATTTTCGTAGCAAGTTAATTTTTTGCTATTTCAAGCTAATTTCATTATTCAAAACCTTAAAAATGTGCGTCGGCCGGGAATCGAACCCGGATCAACTGCTTGGAAGGCAACTATGCTGACCATTACACCACCAACGCATCTGCCTGAAAACCTGATTGTTCGGTATTCTTCATGATTATTTATGTATTTACACAAGTGGTGAAAAACAGTCGTCCTTATTTTAGAGAGTTTACCTACTTGGCAGTGACGAACTCTACTCAACTTAGCTACGCCTTTTAGCACGATACGTTGGTAGAGAACATCTGATGAAAAACCAAAGTAACCGATATTGCCAAACATTAGTGGTAGTGAGCTGCACATAGGTCATAGAACTGTGTACCTACCATGAGTTTACGTTAGGTGTGCTCGCTAGCGAGTACGTCAAAAATCTCTATGAAGATTTTGTTTCTTGAAATTAGCCACTAGGGGCGCTGCACAATATGTCATACAATTAAATGTCATTTTTTTACGCAGTCGCTAGCGAGCACACCTAACGTAAACTCATGGTAAGCACACTGATGGTCATTGAGACAGAAAAGTTTTCGAGTGGCGTCTACGGATCGGTAGAAGTAATGTGAGCAGGTCTCCTTCTACGTGGACCGACGATCTGGTCAAGGTCGCGGGAAGCACCTGGATGCGGGCAGCGCAGAACCGGTCGTTGTCCAGCTGTGGACATCCCTTGGTTAAAAAGACCCACGAACTAAGGGCTTGTCTCCACGGAAATCCAGTTTTGCGGGATTCCGTAATGTTGGATGAAATTCAACTGGACTGTCGTATGAACAGACATAATAATGTATGTGCGTTTGAAATTCAAATTACATATTTTTTTGCAGGACACTGCAAGCGCGATGTTCGCGTGAACATTAAAACATTAAATCACGTACAGTACTAAATGGGATCCTGCCAAAAACAGTTCCTGCAAAAAGCGGGATGCCCCGTGGAACAAGCCTTAATATTGTACAATCCGGTATTTTAACTAATTACTTGGATTTTGCGTAATTCCTAAAGTTACGTGAACCAATATCAAAGTTTTAGCGCTAAATGTTACTAAAAATAGTCCAAACAATATCCTTCTTTCGGAGTTTCCTTANTAAACTTGCAAACTCGCGAAATATAAAAAGCTTTTTAAAATTATTGGCAAGGGGGTAAAAAGTGTGCGTCGGCCGGGAATCGAACCCGGATCAACTGCTTGGAAGGCAACTATGCTGACCATTACACCACCAACGCTTATGCCTTCAAAAGTATAAAAGAACTCCAGTAGAAATAATTATTACCTAAATCGTGACTTACAGGTGTTTACACAGCTGTTATCACCAGAACAATTGCATCATTAACGATTCAGTAATTGTCATCAAGCGAAATTACATTACGTAAAATTAAATGACTCTACTATAATAGTCATAAAAAAAAGAATTTAAGAATTCAACTCTTTCGACATTCTGAATTTCAATGGTTTCAGGAGTTCGATTCCCTAGTACACAAATTATAAAAGTACTAAGTTCTATGTTCTATGAAGCAGATAATCGAACGCACAGCCTGTGCGTCCATACGCACTGTGAGACTTCATAGTAATGTTTGTGAATACGGGCGTTAGTACCCAGTTTTGTCAAACATTGATTACACGATTTAATTGGCTTGATAGTCTGAAAAGTAATATTATTTAAAACACTATGCTGTTTCTAATATATGACAGTACCAGGGATGCTATATTATTTGTTATAACATAGACAATAGAAGAAGATGACTTGTTATTGAATATGTATTACCCGACTGCGCCAGAAGGAGGCTTATGTTTTTATGAAACTAGATGAACTAGAACTGAAATGGTTAGCAACAAAATTGTCAGCATGGTACTGTTGATTCGAGTTCAAGGGTTACTAGTTTGATTCTATCGACCGCTGGATTTTGCTCCCTTTGGGTTTTACTACTAAAAGCACAGACAGGTGATTCTGAAGGTAAACACTTTACAGATGTAAGCTGTAAGGGTGGCGTCCATTTTGTTTCAGATGCCATTTTCTCTGTTTTTCAACTACTCTGCAAAGTTCAGTTCTACGTATAGGAACAGAATATAAGTCGACGGATATTGTTATTGCCGTAGTTGCGTCTCGTTGCGGCAACTGTGTATATTTTGGGCAATTTTAAAAAGAGGATCGTTTGAAATTACGCTACACTTGACTTTGGAGGGACCTTTTTGGAATATGGTGATATTTTGAATGAAATTTTAAGCTATGCTATGAAAACGTGATGGTTGTCATAAGCCATTCTACGAAAACCTGATAGAGGTCCAACATTACATACTATAAACTATTTGACTGATCAGCTTTAAAAACTGGTGCCTTGAACTACAACTTATCATTTCGGGGTGGTGGTGTTGAGAAGATGTTGATGATTTTTTTTTTGTTATTTTACTACTTTATATGCACATTATCTGTGTAGCTGTGAGTATATTGACACGTTTCTGTGCTGGTAACAAAATGTTATGTCATGTTATTATTATGTCAATAAAAACACAATAAAAATAATTACTAGGTACGTGACGTGTATTTAAACAGTTCTTCGAGTGACAACATAAAAAAATTATAACTGGAAAACAGATGCGTTGGTGGTGTAATGGTCAGCATAGTTGCCTTCCAAGCAGTTGATCCGGGTTCGATTCCCGGCCGACGCACACTTTTGCGTTTATTTTTAAAAGGCTATATTTCCTCGTACACGTGAAGGGATGTTGAAAAGGCATTCACGGAAGGGTTTTAACCCTTATTCAAACGCGAGCTGGTATGCATTTTTTTTACAAAGTTGAAGTGGATTTTGGGTAATTGTGGGTCGCTTATTTCATATTTTTGATCAAAATTTATAAAAAAATAGGGGAAGGGGTAGTTTTTTGGGTGGTAAATAATTTACCATTATCCATTCATGACTACAAATTATTAGATGTTGGTGGTAAAATAGTTACCATTGTCCGTTTTGGTTTATTTTTGGTTCTTGACTAGTGAATTCCTCTTGGTTCTGCCTATATTTTATTAAATATTTTGGGAATGAAATAAATTTATTGTTTTTATGAAAAAAAAATTGATTAATATTAGTTAATATGCTTACAATTAGGATGCTTACCTTGAGTCTGAAACTAACAATTCACTAATTACGTAACGTCAAAACGTTACGTAAATAGGTAGTTATCAAAATAACTTAAAATTTCTCCAAATATTTATTTAGTTTTATTTGTGCACATACAAAAAACTACAGTTTTTTTTATATATCATCAGACTTTTGTCAAGACGGGATCGGACAAAGGTAAACTATTTGCCACTTCTNGAGTGGAAACTATGGAACGAAAGACGGTGTATACCTTGGCCCACATGGTGGACCAACGACCTAGAGAAGGTTGCGGGAAGAGCCTGGATGTAAGCAACACAAGACCGGTCGTTGTGTAATTTTTTTTTTGGAGGGAGGCCTTCGTCCAGCTATGGACGTTATTTAGTGGAAACGAACGGGAGGATTATAAGCAAGCGAATCTTACTCATGTATAGTTTTTGAGCCAAAAAATATAGCCATGCTCTTTCTAAAACTTCTCTAGACCACAGCCAAAGCATACGGCGATAATCTCATAATCTCAAAGAAAGTACAGTTTTACCTGGATAACTGGCATTAGGTCATCTCGCTAAAACGATCTAATCCCGCGTCTTTGATTCGAGACGTTTTAATTGTCGACGCGAGCGATTTGTATCGACCCTAAAATGTCGGCCATTTTAGAATTTGTTCGGTATATCTGGTATTTAGGTATACTCGAGGGTTGCGGTTTTGAATCCCTGGAGAGATGGATGTTTGTTTGTTGATAATCTGAGCTTAATTTGTTTTTGTATTTGACAGGAATGAAAGCTATTAATGGATTATTTACATAGTTCTAGGAAGACTCAACTTAGTTTTTGTAGTTGTTTGTTGAAGCAAAAAAAAACTATTGATCCAATCTGTGAGATCCTAAAATCGCACGCGAAGACATGGTCCAAAACTAGAGCATGTGTGATTTACAAATAGCAAAAGTGTGCGGTGGCCGGGAATCGAACCCGGATCAACTGCTTGGAAGGCAACTATGCTGACCATTACACCACCAACGCATCTGGTAAAGGGTTCAAAATTGATGATAGCGTAGCGTTTTTATCGCAAAAACAATAGAATTTAATTACGATTATTTTGTTAATGGAAAGAAAAACGTGACTAATCGATTAACTTCATGTTAATATATCATGATTATGATTACTTTATCTACATTTTTGTAGACTAAACATTACATATTATTATTTGTGAAATTGTGAGTATTCGGGATATTTATGATTATAAATTAAATTAGAAGTTGACTTATGATTATGATTTATGATTGAAACTACAAGTGCGAGGAGTCTCAAATTTTGCATGGGGTCTCCTTTTAGAACGTAGGTCTAGAGGATTTTGCAAAATTCAACCCCTAAGGGGGTAAAAGACTCCACACATACGAAGTCGCGGGCGGCCTAGTATATGTACCTATATAATTTCTATTCCAAAACAAACAAACAGTCACACCTACTGCAGCGAAACGCGATAAACAAAACGCTCGCATCTCGTTATGCGCCGACTGCATCGGACGCTGTATCGATTGGCGCCGCACACGGGATTATGTTTCGAAAGATGTGTAAAGATAATTCTTCTCTGACTCATTATTTTTAAAACCTATCCCTTAGACAACAAAATGAACTTACGACAGCTTCAATTGTTTAAACGATCTGGTGAAGGTCGTGGAAAACACCTAGAATCGGGAAGAGCAAGACCGTTCCTTGTGTAAATCCGTGAGGGGGCTTTGTCCAGGTCCATAATTTTTCTTTCATTACAATATGGAAATCATTGGGGGAGGCCTATGTTCAGCAGTGGACGTCCGTTCAAAATCCTATTTCTAGGATTTTGTTTGAACGTTTTCCGCATCAGATCTATTCAGATCTTGCTCTCATGGGATTTATCCTCGGATACCTCTTTCATGTATGCAAGACCACTGCAGCCCTATGCCCCCGGGCGTTGCCCGCTCGTTAGGAAATGTTGACATCGCTGGCGTCATTCTGACAAAAGGTAGTTTAAGTTAATATGTAATCCGTATCAGATCTATCCTCAGATCCCTACCTCATGTATGCAAGACCACTGCAGCCCTATGCCCCCGGGCGTTGCCCGCTCGTTAGGAAGTGCTGACATCGCTGGCGTCATTCTGACAAAACAATGACATCCATGAACTACTGACCTGATTAATATCAACTTGATTTTATTGGTCTTAAGCTGAATCCACGCCTCTTTTGTTTAAGATCACACATTCTTAAAATATTTTACATAACGGTATTTTAAATGAGTAATCAGTAAGGCTGGGTTGCACCATCTTACTTTAACTTTAACAAACGTTAAAAATCTGTCAAACTCCATACAAAAACACCGGTTATGGTTATAGTTACGGTCAAAGTTAGGTGGTGCAACTCAGACTAAGACATAAACGAAATACACACTTAACTTATTGCTGTAAGAAGGTGCCCATTAATATAGTAAGTATAGTATATTGGCTATTACCGTAGTACGATTACCAGGAAGGGAAGGGATTAATTAATCTGATTATCTGATAGTTGATGTGATTTGGCAGATTGTCAACGCATAGCCTGAATGACAATGCTGCGATACCTTACCGAACCTATGAAAGGTTCTCTAATCGCTAGAGTGAGGGAGTGGATGTATTTAATGAGTTACATTTGGTGTGAGTGTGCGACTGTCGATTCTGAATTTGCCGAGGGTCGATAGTTCAAAGTCTTGTTGCCGCTGGATACATGTAACTCAAGTATTTATTTAGCTTAGCCAGCTTAGCTTTTATTTAGCTTAGAGAGGTTAACGAGACCATAGTTACCTTAAAAAATCTTTAAAAAAGTCGCGAGATCTGTGCCCCGAGGCATGTGAATTCTTAGGACCCATTGGGCAATGTCAAAAGATATTTTTTTATGCAAAACAAGGCAAGTATTTGACCACAATCGCACCTGGTGTTAAGTTGGATGCAGTCTAGGATGGTACATATCTGCCCTGTTAGGGGCCATCCATAAAGTACGTCACACGAATTTCATGATTTTTTGACCCCTCCCCCGTCCTTGTCACNCTAATGTTCTGGCCCTTTTTTGGAGTTTCCTTGATTCTAGTGGCATACCACAATCACCACCGGCAGGCCTCTCTATAATACAGTCCACCACCGTTTTTAACAATCATTATCTCATAGATCCTCCCCCAATGCTTTCCATGTTGCCCGGTTGGTAGCGGCCTGCGTCCATTAAAAAGTACTTACAAATCGTCAAATAATAAAATAGAAAAATAAAATAAAAGAGCAATAAAAAACTAAAAGTGAAGGTCACGGGAAGCTCCTGGATACTGATATGACAGTATTATTATAAATTACTTTATTTCTAAACGGGATCCTGCACAAAAACAGTTCCTGTAAAAAGCGGGATGCCCCGTGGGAACATGCCTTAATATTATACAATCCGGTATTTTAACTAATTACTTGGATTTTACGTAATTCCTAAAGTTACGTGAACCAATAACAAAGTTTGAGCGCTAAATGTTACTAAAAATAGTCCAAACAATATCCTTCTTTCGGAGTTTCCTTAAGGAGAGAATTTAATCTAATTCTTTATGAGCAAGTTCGTCGTCCACTGCAAAGCTATAAAGAAGCTACATCTTAATTTATTTTCAACGGTTTTATAGAACCATTTCAACCATCCCTCATTTAATTCGGAAGCATTTAATTTACGTTTTTTTCTTTTTACATATTTTACATTTTTCTCTGTCGCCTGCCTCATCATTTATGTTCATCATCATCTCAGCCACAGGACGTCCACTGCTGAACATAGGCCTCCCCCAATGCTTTCCATGTTGCCCGGTTGGTAGCGGCCTGCGTCCAGCGCCTTAATTCCTGCTACCTTTATGATGTCGTCGGTCAACCTTGTGGGTGGACATCCCACGCTGCGTTTCCCATCATTTATGTTACCCATTAAGGATGCGAAAATGCATAAATGCATTTACGGAAACGTGCTCAAGTGGAAACTATGGAACGAAAGACGGTGTATACCTTGGCCCACATGGTGGACCAACGACCTAGAGAAGGTCGCGGGAAGAGCCTGGATGTAAGCAACACAAGACCGGTCGTTGTGTAATTTTTTTTTGGAGGGAGGCCTTCGTCCAGCTATGGACGTTATTTAGTGGAAACGAACGGGAGGATTATAAGCAAGCGAATCTTACTCATGTATAGTTTTTCAGCCAAAAAATATAGCCATGCTCTTTCTAAAACTTCTCTAGACCACAGCCAAAGCATACGGCGATAATCTCATAATCTCAAAGAAAGTACAGTTTTACCTGGATAACTGGCTTTAGGTCATCTCGCTAAAACGATCTAATCCCGCGTCTTTGATTCGAGACGTTTTAATTGTCGACGCGAGCGATTTGTATCGACCCTAAAATGTCGGCCATTTTAGAATTTGTTCGGTATATCTGGTATTTAGGTATACTCGAGGGTTGCGGTTTTGAATCCCTGGAGAGATGGATGTTTGTTTGTTGATAATCTGAGCTTAATTTGTTTTTGTATTTGACAGGAATGAAAGCTATTACTGGATTATTAATTTGTATTAAAATTCAAATTCGTCCCAATATAAGTAAATTGCCCTACCACCACTTTGGGACAACTTAACGGCTGGTGCTAAGAAGTGGCGAAAAAAAACTCAGTTTTCTTAGTGTACCATGAAATAATCTAAACACAATTCAAAATATATTCCCACGTCATGTTTGTTTCTATGAGACCCTAAAATTGGAAGCGAAGCCATGATCCAAAACTAGACCAAATAATAATGTGTGATTTACAAATTTTAATAGCAAAAGTGTGCGTTGGCCGGGAATCGAACCCGGATCAACTGCTTGGAAGGCAACTATGCTGACCATTACACCACCAACGCATCTGATAAAGGGTTCAAAATTGATGATAACGTAGCGTTTTTATCGCAAAAACAATAGCATTTAATTTACGATTTGTTAATGGAAAGAAAAACGTGACTAATCGATTAAGTTTATGTTAATATTTCATGATTATGACTTCTTTATCTAAAGTTTTGTAGACTAAACATTACATTATTAGTGAGTGTTCGGGATATTTATGATTATAAATTAAATTAGAAGTAGACTTGTAAAAAAATGTGCTCCTACTTTACAAGTATAAACTTAAAATTTTGTTATTCTTTAGGTTATTTAGGCCCGGTTTCAGAATTCAGATTTGCAGCTTGAGTACGCTCATTTCTACTCAAGGATGAGTTTAGAAATCAGGCCTAATATGACCCATGGCGTTTCACAACATAGGTGAGTAGAGCTCTACTTAGTCCAAGACAAAATGACAGACAACTTTCTATATAGAACAAAGGTCACTGACTGACTCACTCATCACGATATCTCATACATAAACTACAAGTGCTAGTCTCAAGTTTTGCATGAGGTTTCCTTTTAGAACGTAGGTGCTTACTAAGACGGGATTTTGAAAGATTCCACCCCTAAGGGGGTAAAATAACGCGTATGAAGTCACGGGCGGCCGCTAGTACCTATATTTATTTATATTTAATAACTCCTATTCCAAAACAAACAAACAGTCACACCTGCTGCAGCGAAACGCGATAAACAAAACGCTCGCATCTCGTTATGCGCCGACTGCATCGGACGCTGTATCGATTGGCGTCGCACACGAGATTACGCTTCGAAAGATATATGTAAAGATAATAGGCTAAATGACAAAATTTCAATTATTTGTCCGTCAGACAGAGATTGAGTAGATTTTTTACTCAAAAGTGACGTCACGAGACATTTCAACTCAATACTTATAATACAATTTTTTTATTATCTGCCTGACGGACTAAATATAATTTCGATTTCATTACCCAGTCATCATCCCTATTCTTCTCTGACTCATTATTATTAAAACTTATCCCTTAGACAACAAAATGAACTTGAACGATCTGGTGAAGGTCGTGGAAAACACCTGGAATCGGAAAGAGCAAGACCGTTCCTTGTGTAAACCCGTGAGGGGGCTTTGTCCAACAGTGTTGCAATGAAAGAAAAATTATGGCTAATGATACCCGATTATGCTATATGTACGAAGTATACATATACGCTGGATGCAGGCCGCTACGAAGCGGTTAATATGGAATTCATTGGGGGAGGCCTATGTTCAGCAGTGGACGTCCGTTCAAAATCCTATTTCTAGGATTTTGTTTGAACGTTTTCCGCATCAGATCTATTCAGATCTTGCTCTCATGGGATTTATCCTCGGATACCTCTTTCATGTATGCAAGACCACTGCAGCCCTATGCCCCGGGCGTTGCCCACTCGTTAGGAAATGTTGACATCGCTGGTGTTATTCTGACAAAAGGTAGTTTAAGTTAATATGTAATCCATATCAGATCTATCCTCAGATCCCTACCTCATGTATGCAAGACCACTGCAGCCCTATGCCCCCGGGCGTTGCCCACTCGTTAGGAAATGTTGACATCGCTGGCGTTATTCTGACAAAAGGTAGTTTAAGTTAATATGTAATCCATATCAGATCTATCCTCAGATCCCTACCTCATGTATGAAAGACCACTGCAGCCCTATGCCTCCGGGCGTTGCCCGCTCGTTAGGAAATGTTGATATCGCTGGCGTCATTCTGACAAAAGGTAGTTTATAATAATAATAATAATAATATAGTCTTTATTTCAGGCTTTTACATCCCATATCTTAATAATAAATTTTCAAAAAATGTAAATGTGTAAACGTTGGAGACAATAATTATAATTTACCTAGTACCTAGATAAAATTTAAAAGTTATTTAAAAACATGGGTAAAATTTAAAAATACGATTATTTAATAAATTAATGGATTATTGAATATATTTTTTTTAAACTTTAAGTTTAAGTTAATATGTAATCCGTATCAGATCTATCCTCAGATCCCTACCTCATGTATGCAAGACCACTGCAGCCCTATGCCCCCGAGCGTTGCCCGCTCGTTAGGAAGTGCTGACATCGCTGGCGTTATTCTGACAAAAGGTAGTTTAAATTAATATGTAATCCGTATCAGATCTATCCTTAGATCCCTACCTCATGTATGCAAGACCACTGCAGCCCTATGCCCCCGGGCGTTGCCCGCTCGTTAGGAAGTGCTGACATCGCTGGCGTCATTCTGACAAAACAATGACATCCATGAACTACTGACCTGATTAATATCAACTTGATTTTATTGGTCTTAAGCTGATAAAACGCTTCTTTTGCAGATAAACATAAATAATAATATTCTGAAAATACTTTATTTGCTTTACAAATGATGCGTCTGTGATCAGTGGTTACATAGGTAGATGAATGATGATGTTCTGAACTTGTCTTGGTAATTATTATTGGTGTGATTACCAGGAAGGGATTAATTAATTAATCTGATTATCCGATTTTAATGTGATTCCGTCCTAAGCGGCATAACATAAGTAAGTATGTTAGGCAGGCAGATCAAGAATGAGTCATAATGTCAAAGTAAAGGACCTGTCCTTCACAAATTAGTTTTTATTCAATGCTTAAAATAAGCGAATATCTGTTACCGCATGATTTTCGTGCCCTGGAGCTTGTTATTTACTTAAGTCCTATTGAGCCATCATAATTGATGCACAGCCAGTTCCTTTATGGTTGAGGATTAAAATTCGCTTCCACCTTCAGCCTGATCACCACTTTCCCTCAGGGAGATGTAGACCACGAGACGAGCTTCAGTCAGTAAATATCTATAGTATAATAGGAGAAGAATGTTTCTTACCGAGTATGAAGATGATGATAATATCCACGTGTCTTGTCCCCAAACCGCTTTCTTTGTAGTCTGGAACACAAATTAGACAGCAATATTGAAGAAATCTTGTTACGAGTGCTTATTAAAATATAATATTTATGGCTTCCTACAAAGTAAGATAGTAATCAAATTGCTCAGTGCTTCTAATTAATCTTCAATTCGATTCAAGTGTTCTTAGAAGCCACTTGACTTCGAGTGTTCTTTGAATAGAGTGCCTGTGTAGGTAGACTTGAGATATTAATTTGGTACGAGCAAGATTTCTGTCTACCTAATTATCCATACTTATATTATTTATAGGGGAAAGCTTGTGATAACGATAAAGGGACAAATGACTGTTAAGCTTCAACCACACCAATGCGTGCAGATCGCCATCGCCAACGCGATCATAGGCCAATGACAGGTCGCGCGACCCGTGACAGTTCATGCAACACTGTGGGTCTATAGTTCCAAAATACTGAACTGTCCTATCGATGACATTGACAGCGGGGCGCCACCGTCAATACCGAATCGCTGGTTCCGATTTTTGCCATGTTGGAAACCATAAAGTTGAACGATGGTAGCGCCCCCCTGTCATTGAGTTTGGCGGGACAGTTCAGCGTGGGTCATCTATAGTCAAAATGCCATCGCAAACCAATAGAAAGTTTTCGCTAATGTAAGTCGCCGCGTCACCAGTAATTCGATTCGATCGGAAAATGGCAGCCAAAATGCACATTGAACCACCAACGACGCGGCGATATAAAAGTTCATTCAAAATCGAATAAAAGTTACAAAATGTCTATGACTTTGCGATTGTTTTTACTATTATTAGCTTTTTTTAAAATTAGTTTCTTCCTTCTTTCTGCTCTCTGTTTACGTCTATGCTTCGCTGTCAAACTAGCTGTCAAAACGACATCGGGATACGGATTTGTCAAAACAGCTTTAGGATGGGTTGCACCATCTTAGTTTAACTTTGACAAACTTAACTAGTTTAAGTTTATTTGTTTGCGACTGGTTTGCGATGGGTTTGCGATTTTAAAGTGCGTTTTGACTAGACCCACTGTTATTTACCTATGACCGCGCGCGGGCGATGGCGATTTGCACGCGTTGGTATGGTTGAAGCATTACTCCTTCATGCCAAAATTTCAGACTGAATAAGTATGAGACTGTATTATAATTTACCAAGATTACTGCAGGAAAACCAGAGTAACTGACATAGCCAGAATTTCCAAAATTAAGTAGCAGGAGGTGGGGCGACACACATAGTTTTTAACGGGACTATTCCCACCTCTCGTTCCCACCACTGCAACTCCTGTGTAGCCAGGACCTACAGCTTGACCGCCACAAAAACCCAACCAATGAAGGTCAAGTTTGTCCCGGGGGAAAGTTAAACTGTCATTGGACCCGCAACGAAATTAATCAGAAGAACATAGGAGGAGTTCGAAATACACATAGTTTGCGTGCCGTGGTCGTTGGGGCAGAAATGTTCTTGAGTGGCGACCACGAGCCGGAAGACCTATGGGCAGGCCATCCACTAAGTGGACCGACGATCTGGTTAAGTCGCGGGAAGTACCTGGATGCAGGTGGCGCAGGACCGGTCGTTGTGGAAATGCTTGAAGGTAGCCTTTGTCCAGTAGTAGACGTCATTTGGTAGGTGAATAAAATACCTAACTATGTAGGTACAGTTCTTTTACCAATGTTGCTTCTTATGTATTAGACTCAGTGATCGTTTCGCTACGGCTGTGATACGGCCCTGAGGTTACAAAACAGTAGTCAAACATGACTTTATCGAATCAATTTCAAAGACAAAATGTTATATGACAGTATTGGTTTTGCGTTTCGTACTTACCAGCAACTTGACGTCAAAAGTTCTTTTTTTATTTATTTACTTATCACTTCACTACACTTTAGACCACAAGAAATTGTCTGTTAAAGTCTAATGATTAGACTCATATTTAATTCATTAAAACATCTCAATATGATCGACCATGTTCGCTCACTCAGTTTAACTACCCCCCTCCACGGAACCACGAAACCCAACTTCTATTTAATTATTTACCTACCTGCCTACGAATTGTTTTAATAAAATAAAAAAAAAAAACAAATAAAGTGTTGCTAGAATAAAATATGACTAAATTAGAGGATATTTTTTTATTTTTAATGTCTCAAAATGTACCTCTATGATGCCTGACCATTTGTAATAGCAATGTGTTCCAAGTGTGGCAAAGTGCTCTGTAATGTTACAAACTCAGTGTAGTGGATACGCAGTTGGAGACCTTAGGTCTCATCTTCGATTAGTAGATGGAACAAGGAAACGTTTTAAGGCCACAAATCAAATAATTTATTTGCATTACATGTGTGGTTTGACAGTTGGTAAATGGTAGGGTAGTACATCATATTCATCCTGTAAGGGCATAGCAAGTATTATTTATACTAATATTATAAAGAGGTAAAGTTTGTGTGTTTGTAGGTATATTTGTTAAATTGTAAGGGGTAATCTCGGGATCTACTGAATAGATTTTCAAAATTCTTTCACCAATAGAAAGCCACAAATTCCACGCGGGCGAAGCCGCGGGCGGAAAGCTAGTGTATAGTTATCTTATAGGTACATTTTACTGAATTAATTCATGTAAGATAAATTAAATTTTACAAAATAAAAGAAGTAATCCACATTGGTGAATACACCGTTACAATGATTGAAAAATCCGCCAGATGGCAATACGTAGATGCGAGGTCCACATGCTGCATGATTGGTGGTTTTTGACATGACATTGACAGATTTGTCAAAATCCACCAATCACGCAGCATTTGGACCTCGCGTCTACGTATTGCCATCTGGCGGATTTTTCAATCGCGAAAACCCTCATTGAACAAGGCCTGGCTATGAACTAACAATGTAAACAAATCGAGAACCTAGCATTTAAACCATTTAATTGTAAACACCCTCTTTACACAATCGGTCAAATCAAACATTTATATCGGTGTGTATCTTCGAGTTGATAGTTTTGGAGAAGGCATAGATAGCCCACGCTCAAGCGACCATGACCATAATGTTATTATGTTACGTCTATAGACCTTCTTTCGTGATTTTTGCCTTCATCGTAATATGTATCGCTATAATAACAACTTTTAACAAAATCAGTAAAATCTATTTTATCAAGAAGGCTACACTGTGCATTCAACAGCACATCACACTTTATATTTTTGTTGCAGAATAGCACAGATCTATTACAATTAGACAAGGTGTCATAAAGTTTATCTGGATGTGATTGGTCTATTAGAATATTGTTAATGGTAAAAGGGAATTTGCTCATGACGTCTCCATTGCCAGACTCGATGGAGCGTGCTCGCTGTGGCGTGACGTCATTACTCCTGAATTCCTGATCATACTTCCGGTTGTATTGTGCGAGTTGCTTAATACTATCATTTGTGATCAGCACCTGATTGTTGATGGTGCGGTGGACCAGAGATAATAATCATCGACTAATAGTACACCTATTTAGGCTGCGTTGCACTACCTTACTTTGACTGTAACTATTACGATAACCGGTGTTTTTTGTATGGAGTTTGACAGATTTTTGACGTTTGTCAAAGTTAAAGTAAGATGGTGCTACCCAGCCTTAGTGTGGATTCGACCAAACAAGAGTAAATATTAATCTCAGAATATATTTTCAGTTTTGGCAGGCGCTGGATGCAGGCCGTTACCAACCGTGCGATGTGGAAGTCATTGGGGGAGGCCTATGTTCAGCAGTGGACGTCCTGTGGCTGAAATGATGATGATGATGATATTGTCAGTTATGACATTTATTTCCCATACTGAAACTCTCAATCTGCCAGTTATACCAGGAGTTATTCACGGATAAAAGTTTGGTCGAATCGGAACTTAGAAGTAAATATACCATTGTTATACAATTTCCCACCGCTGCAACTCCTGTATAGCCAGGATCTACAGCTTATCTGCATAGTATACACTTATTTATTGTCCCACTGCTGACAAAAATATTTTTTCATAACTATTAGATGTGTTTTAAGTCTAATTTCAGCTTAGCTTGAAGGATTTTTTTAACAGGGAGAGAGTTATTTTATGGCTTTAAATTGACTGTTTTTGGCATGTTTGTTGCAAAACTTTGCTTCTGCCAAATTGTCACTTTCAATGTGATTTCTTGTGACCATATCCACAAATTCTGGTTTTTGTGAGTTTTGTAGCAGGAAATACAGGAAAAGTAAAAAAAATGTAGTTGATTTCATTTCCAAGATTTTATTGAAACACTTAAATTCGACTTTTTAAGTACATATTAGAATTAGAACAATAAAATTAATGTAAGTCGTCTAATTATGGCAACGCATTAAATTTGTAACACCCTTACACTTAAAAGTCTATAAAATATTTTAAATTTACAAAACTTATTAATACTGTTTTATATTTACAAAAGTAAGTATTAACAATGTTTATATATTATTTGGAAAATGCAAGGCACCGGCTTAGCACCAAATTTTAATCAGGAAGTAGAGAATAACATATTAAAATACATACTCGTATTACAAAATATTATTTCACTGGTCCAAAAACATTATATAAAAGTCTTGGCAAATTTTGTATAAATACATATTTATTTATATCTAAAGCGAAAAATACCAATTTCGCATACAACATCATACCCGTACTTATCTTATTATTGGTACGGTTATTTACATAGTATTTAAGGTGACTCTACTTTTTAAAAGCTGTAATAAAAACTTTGTATTTAACAAGGCGAATTTCGATTGTAATAAAAATATACCGGCAGGTAAATTACCTAATTTAATTCAATCTCTTTTTCTGTAAGTAGTATTTATTTATATATTTTCTCGTTTATATTATGACAATTCATTAACAATGTTACTCTTAAAAAGTAGAGTTACCTAATCTCAATACTATGACCATACTACAAAAGAACAACGATTTATTCATAAGTTACAAGTCACGTTTTGCCCTAAATAACATATTTACAATACCAAATTCATATAAAATTTCAATATAATATGTCCAAAATCATGCCATGAAAGACTATAATTTTTGTACTAAGAAATTATAATGTTCAGGTATTTCATTATAAGTTTACAAGGAAAAAGTCATTTTCTTTTACTAATAAAAAGTAAATTAATTCATTAAAAATATATACTTTAATGCATTTTCCCATTTCAGATCGATTAAAAATTGTAAATAGAAGGAACTTTGATAAGTTGAGTCTTTGAAACATACTAAAGGAACTAAATATTTAGATAGATATAATATAATACATCGGTGGTCAGTTCTAATATTTTCATGTCTTACTACTAATTTGGACATCTGTAACACCTTTATTTAAATGTCAATAACATGGTAAATCATCTATAAAGTTAAAACATTTTATTTTATTTAACCAATGTCATTAACATTCAAAGAATTAGAGCAGACCGCTAAAAATGGAAGACAAACAGTCAATTCGATATAACATTGAATAAACTCCAAAGTCAACTAAATACTTGTCAGAAATGCTCACTGTAACAAATGGTACAGTTGAAAAACTGGTAGATATAAACAATATATCTTAAGAAGATATGTTAAGAAGGCTAGCACGAATTCACGTGCTTCAAGGCACGCTCTCTATCACTGTCGAATGGATAATACTGGACAAAAATCTATGCCAGAGCATCGAACTAAATTATACCCTAAAGAAAATACTCAAGCCAATACTATCGGTTTATGCACAAAGACTCAACGTACTTAGGATCCATTTCGTCTATCTCTCTGCCTTTTGTCTCTGGCACAAATAATACTACGAA
Organism: Ostrinia furnacalis; assembly: GCF_004193835.3. NCBI lineage: Eukaryota > Metazoa > Arthropoda > Insecta > Lepidoptera > Crambidae > Ostrinia > Ostrinia furnacalis. The sequence continues at coordinate 50,535 of NW_021132877.1, forward strand.
AAGTAGACACAGTACCGATATACCTGCGTACATCCAAAAGAGTCCATACAGTCCTATATGATCTTGAAAGTCGGCAGCAGTTTTGACGTTCACAAAACCACACAGATGACTGAAACTAGTAGCTAAGGCACTGCCTATGCTCCTATATTCTAAAGGAAACAATTCTCCTATCAAAAGAGAAGATATGGGGCTGATTCCCAAAGAGAACGCTATGGTGAATGACAGGACACACATCAATGGGATCCAATCGTATGCCCCGGCTTCGGCGTGGTTTATATTCGTGGTGTTTCTGATGACGTCTTCGTAGTACGCGTACGATCCAAACCCAGCCAACGCTATGGACATCATAACGCCGCTAATCATGAGCAATGGCAGCCTCCCCACGTTGTCTATGAGCATGCCAGAGAGGCAAGAAGCCAGGAGTTGCACGACACTGGTGGCTATGGCGCCTCCGTGTGGATTCATCATCCTCAAAGTCTTCTTGAACATCGATACAGCGTAGAAGTTGAAGACGTGAGCTCCCGTGAATCTTTGGAAGAACATGAGCCCACACGTGATGAGAACAGGTCTGGTCAGTCTTTTGGAGAGGAGGATCTTGACTCTGCAGCTATTGCCGTCATTGTACTGCTTGCTGGCTAAGATGTTGGTTCTGATCGTGGCCAATTCCTGGCGGATATCAGCGTCGGGGCCGCGGAGCCATTGGAGGGACTTTTCAGCTTCTTGTTCCTTACCCCTTAAGAGTAAGGACGAAGGTGTTTCAGGGACGAAGATCAGGGCAAAGAAGAGAAGTACTGGGGCAGCTGCTACCACCAAAGCCAGCTGATACCAGTTGAGGTAGGCTCCTAGGGAGAAGGCGATAAGGATGCCGATCTGACTGAGGATCTTGAGGACTGAGCTGAGGCATCCTCGGATCTCTGGTACGGCGATTTCTGTGACGTAGACCTGGGGAGAAGGAAAAGATTATTGAAATAAATGTTTGTTCATTGTATGTTGTTGATATAATAATATGCATAGCGGGCGGCGCAGGACCGGTCTTTGTGAAATCCTTGGGGGAGGCCTTTGTCCAGCAGTGGGCGTCATTCGGCTGAAACGAACGAACTATATGTTGTTGCTTATACTACCTATTACTTATTGTATGACCGTATAGCAAACATAAACAGTTCAACCAATCGTAGTTCACAAAGTTTTTATTGTAGCGATCCTACTCTTTAAAACAAGTATGTACATTATCTAAAGAAATAATATAACTGCGACCGAATATGATATTTGGCGTGACTTAATTTGTAACAAACGTGTCTAATCACTCAAAACCGATACCTTTAAATATTTGGAAAGTTTATTTTGGAGGCGTATGCGTAACTTTTATTTACAAACTAGCGGCCGCCCGCGACTTCGTACGCGTGAATGCCGTTTCCTCCCTTAGGGGTGGAGTTTCCTTTCTTAGCAGATGCCAAATTTCAGTCCGATCCGTCCATTGGTTTGGGTTGGGCGTTTTATTACTATGTCAGTCAGTCAGTCAGTCACCTTTGAGTTAAAAGATAAAAGATAGGCATTGAGTTATACATATTCAAGCAATTATTCAAGATGAAGAAATCGAAAGTACTTTAATATATCCCACGAGCGAAGCTGCGCGTCTAAGCTAGAATAAAATATAAAAAATGTTTTAAAAATAGCCAAAATAACTGCGTAGTTCAGTGTTATCATCCTTTATTATTTATTAGTTTGTTTAACAGACCGTACCTAGTTAAAAATAATAACATAAAAAAACATAAATAACTGGTTTTCGCAATAGGAGAAACCTTTTAAAAGTGGATGTAACAAACTCATGAAAAGAAACTTCGAAAATCGTTAAAATAAGACCTGAAATACTCCTAAGTAAAGATTTTTTAAATTGCCTGATATGATCCAAAGGAAATATAATACCAAATGTTTTTTTTAGTTTGTCTCATTTGAGAATTTATTGAATCCAGGACCTCAAATTCAACGAGGTAGTCTCTCAACACAAGACCACTGAACCATATAAAGTATTACGAAAGTAGGTTTTATTGTATTTTTTTTATTTGACATACCTACATAAAAGATCTAATTGCTTACTACCACGGATACATCCCGGTTTTTCGAGGAACTGCTTTTTGCAGGATCTCGTTTAAAGTACGGCCAACTAGCAGCGATAGGTACAAAAGGTCGATACGACTGTCGAGTTGACAATATATTCTGTCTCTTCCCATCTTTTGTATTAATTTGTCGTAATGTCTCGTTCTCCCGCCAAAATATGTCAAAGTCAGACGGGTTCACCCATGACATTGGGTTTGTTTACATTTGGTGTCAGTACTTATTTAGTAGTATACATTTCATGTTTTAATAGTTGAAACAGTCCAGTTTTGGGAGGATGCATTACTTGATCCCGCAAAACGGGATTACGGTTGTAGTAGCCCTAAGAATGATAGATTTTATCGTTGATAAACCATAATATTTCCAAACTACTTAGTATTTTACAACCGCTTCTCACCATTGTGGTTCGATTCCCACTCGGGTCACACACGCCATAAAGATTCACGGCAAGTACAGTGAACACTTTCCATAACCAATGGTAAAAGATTTCCATAGCATTTCTATAGGTTTTGTTCTGTTCGAGGAAGAGTTGAAGGTAAAGAATAGATGGTTCCAGAATGTCCAGAAAGTTTGTTTAGTTTTCGCCTACTTTCTGTTTTCAATTACCTACGCAGATTTTATTTATAAAATTTTTGTGCCCTTATTTTTTATAAGTTTAGCTAGAACATGTCTATCAATGACAAAATCAATAACAATATCAAAAACAAGAAAAAAACTTGAAATGAAACGAATGAAATAAAACTACATTAATTAATTGACAAAACGCAAGAGACAGCTACAAAACAGTACAATTACATTATTATTATTTAGTTAAAAAGAAATCTAAAAAAAATCTTGAGATATTTTAAACTTAAAAAAACTAATTTTAAAATTATTTAGCCGGAAAACAGCAACAATCCGAATTTATTCCTGTACAATTCCAAGTTTACATGCAACTAAAATTACTTATAAGAACATTTCCGCTTTTCTTTGATGCATTAACCGACCAACCGGTTGAAAAGTTTCACCAATTAGAAAAAGAATTGTTTTTTTTTTAAGCAAAGGCATAAATTATAAACATCAATCATCCTAATTGATGGTTCTGCAACTTGTTTATTCTTCCTTGGTTACTTGAAGCAGGGCTGTTATGGATATCCGTAACCGTAACCGAAACTATCGGATATTCGAAATAAAAAAATGTCCGTAACCGTAACCGAAACCGATTTAAAAGTTTTGGATAGTTTCGGATAAAAATCTTAATATTTTTAATATTTGTTACTTGTCTAGCATCCCCTGGGACCATTCTGATATACCCGCCTGTTTTATTTACCTTTATGGTGGGTTGCGCAGCATCTTGCTATTTGAATTTTACTTTTTTAACCGAAATTATCCGAAACTTTCGGATAATCCGAAATTAATACTATCCGAAACCGTAACCGAAACCGGTATTATATTATTTTAATATCCGTAACCGTATCCATAACCGAAACTTCATATCCATAACATCCCTGACTTGAAGCACAGAGGTAGAAAAGCATGCCTTTTGCCGTAAAATCTGAATGGTGCGAAAGGTGTTAACATGGGTTTTATGGTGCACACAGGCCGTTTGTTCATAGTTCACAGTTAAGTAGTTGGGACACAGAGGCGTGTAGTTCGTTAAACATTTCATAATCGTGGAGTTGCGTGTGTTCGTAGTGCGAAAACTATTTTAATTCATTATGCTTCTAGGCATAGGCACTTTGTCGATATTGTGTTTAATTTTTTTCTTAACTAACCGTTAACTTTAAATATTTTCGCCTCAATTTGAACTAAAATAAATTGATCAACTATTGAATAAGAAGCGAGAGAATGTATCAAAATCTTAATATGAAGTGTTTCGTTTCCGACACAAAATAATCTTTATTTTAACCACTTCACATAAATATCAAAGAAAGACATTTTAAAGTTTCTGAGTAAGATAAACCGTTCAGTCAATTTAGCCGTTTCTGAGTAAATTTATGATCTGTCAGCACAGTTTATTTCCTTGAATTTTAAATAGATCAAATACAACGTTCGCCATTTGCAAAGACAGTGTGTCAGACAAAGCTTTTTACAGAAGTAACAGTTTCTAATCGTGTTCCGTGCTCGCTAGCGTCTGCGACATTGTGTAGTTTTTTATTCTTTGTCGCGCTCGTGTGATTGATGTACTGACTAATTATGGGGTTTATTGTTCTGTTATGGCTGTGACCATGGGGTTTATGGAATTTCATCGCCTTTAATATTTTATGGGCTTTTACCTTACGTTTTGTTATTGATGTATGTTGGATAAAAGAATCAATCATTTGGTGAATTTGTTCCTTTTTGATTAGTACTTACCTATTTTTAGTGTTGATTGTATGATATGTGATTAAATTGGTTTTAATGTAGGTAAACATAATGTCTACTCTAAATAAAAAGAGGAAAGATTTGTTTGTTTGTATTGAATAGGTTCCGAAACTACTGGACTGATTTGAAAAAATCTTTCACCATTATAATTCTACATTATTTCTGATGAAGGATGTTCATCACTTACTAGTTTAATGTTATTGGGTTCAGAAATCTTTTAAAAATAAATATAATTTAATAAAAATAAGTCATTCATTATTTGTTTAATTACAATTATCTACGTGGGAACTACTCGTATAGTAGATCAATAACCATTATGTTCATTATCTATGGAGGATGTTTGAAAACATGACTCTTTCTTTACACTAATGATGTCATTAGAAAATTATGGGAACGGGATGTTTTTTTTAATGCGCCCAAACATATTTTTATACGTTTTAAAAACTAATTTTGCAGAGTTTTCTTTAATAAATCGACAGCACATCATGCTTCATATTTTTGTCACAAAACGACTCAAGATTTAAATGGTCACTATAGGACCATTATCATCATTTCAGCTACAGGTGTCCATTGCTGAATATAGGCCTCCCCCAATGATTTCCTTATTGACCGGTTGGTAGCGGCCATTACGGGACCATTCATTGGAAATCTTTGAGGAGGCAGCAGTAGACGTATTTTGGATAGAAGAGGAAATCCAGCAGTAGTTTAAATCATCATCATCATCATCACCATCATTTCAGCCATAGGACGTCCACTGCTGAACATAGGACTCCCCCAATGATTTTCACAATGGCCGGTTGCATCCAGCGCCTTAGGTATATCCGCCATCCGGCTATGCTCGCAATTATATTAGCAAGTTGAAGTGGCAATGGCAAGGACACATAGTACGCAGAACCGACGCCCTATGGGTCAGCAAGGTAGTTTAAATAGATCGTTAGAAACCCTTGGGGTAGACCTTTGACCAGCAGTTAGACGTTCAGCTAGCAGAAAAAGAAGAAGACTACATCAATATACCTACTTACTTGCGTTATCATAGTCATAGAGCAGACCAGCATGCCCCCACAGAAGGAAGTCGCTGCTAACATGTCGACGCTCGTCGACAGGGCTGTCACCAGCCACACCAGGGAGTAGGGCAGGGCTGCTGCGATGAGCACTGTGCGTCTGCCGAGCCTCATCGCCATGCCACCGAGGATGCCACCGATGAGGGCACCTGGGGAAGAAGAAAGAAGGTCTTTAAGTACACTGAAGTAGACCATTGGAACAGGGTGAATCCCGGGTGACATTCTGCGCACCCGATGTAGCGATGACCTAGTTAAGATTAGGGATGCTGCTGGATGCAAAAATCAGATCAATCGCTCTGGCTTTCTATGGGGATAGGCAGTACTTTTACTACACGCTTTACTTCAAGAATTATTATTCTTCAAGAATTATTTTTGGGCAAAAACGAAGCCTGTAATATCTTTCTCTTAAATCCTCTCATCTTCACACTAAAATTCATTCAAATTGGTACAATGGTTTAATTATGACAGACAGATAAAATTGTAAGTACAGTTGTGGATATGAAGTCTGAATTAATTTACTTTCTACATAGGTACTTGTATAAGCAATAACACTCTCTTGCTCTTCAGTGAAATGCCTGAGTAGGCAATATACCCAAAGTAAAATCGATATCGACAATCGTTTTACGGCTTCAGGCCTTTAATAGTCACCTGTCTATAGAGGGTATAAATATCTCGCACCCTGTATAAATCTAGCAGGGCATCTATAAACGTCCGCATGATAAGTGGCGATGTCTGTGTGTTCGTCTTCTGGGAGAGACTTATAGTCTGTTTATATTTATTGGGTATCGCATTCAGTATTTTATTCGGACAATACAGGGTGACTATTAAATCAAGCAATTAACTTAACACCCTGCGAACAAATGGAAATGGTTTTTAACTTAGAATTTTCCTAAAATTTCAGCATCAACTGCCGTTTCAATATTGGTCTTAATGCAATTTTATGATCATAAAATCCAAACTACGTAGGTAGGTACTTATTTTTAAGTCTAACTCTAAACGCGTTAATGTTTTTATCTGTATATTTTTTATAGAGATATGTCGATCGTTGAACAAGAAATTCCTTTATCTCCAAGTAAAATAATGACACAAAAACAAAAACCTATCAAAATGATTATTTTATAACCAAAGTCATTTTCATTCTGAAAACTTAATTAACCTTTCAAAGTCCGCTCCCATTAATATCAAAAACATCATACAGAAGCGACTATTGCTATGATATTTCGTTGACGTTTCCTCAGCAGATAAATCAGGGCATCCAGAAATAAATGACATTTGCGCACGTATAATGGGGATGTTGCCTGGGTCAAAAAGCAAGAGTTTTAATTAGTCCGTCAGTTAACTTATCAAAAAATACACTACACGTATTTTTCACTTTTTCAAACTAATGAAAATTTAAAGAGATAAAGCGCCCCAAAGTTCATAAGAAGAGGCCCGTGGCGTCAACGCTTGCTTAAAAATGCCGCACGTTGTGACGTCGTGCGCAACTTCAACGCACCATAACTATGTAATTATTTGTTAGATTGACAAATTAAATATATGTGTCCAATATTTTTTGATATTAAACATTACGGACTAAAAAAATTTTTTTAGGCAACTAGCCTATTATACATTACCGGCGCTAATGCATAGGTTAAGATGTGAAGCGTGTCATACTGAAATATGATGGTTTTCATCAAAGCAGGAGTAAAATTATACATCTATAAAAATATTAAGGGTTAAGTGGCATGAATCAACATAGGGAACTTGAATTAGCAAGCATATAAGTGCTAATAATCCAACTAAGGAATCAATAAATCAAAGCATCACTGATACAGAAAATTAAAGTAACAAAACTATCAGACATTTTTTTTGCATTTTTTTTTTTATTTATAACAAGGAAGCCCTTGGCATGCATTTCGCCTGATGGAAAGTGATGATCAGGCTAAAGGTAGAAGCGAGCTTCACCCGTTTCCTATAATCTGCATTATAATTCATTTGTTTTAGCACAATGACGTCTACTGCTGGACAAAGGGCTCCCCCAAAGATTTCATAACGACCTGTCCTGCTCTTTCCGCATCCAGGTACCTCCCGCGACCATCACCAGATCATCGGTCCACCTAGTGATAGACCTGCCCACACTACGTCTTCCTAATTTCAACAGACATCTTCAGACAGAATGACGATCGATGTATTTTTTTTTTCGATTTATGAGTTAAAATAGTTGTGACTTTACCAATGAAAATTCTCTAATCAATTAAACACATAAATTGTATACAGCCACTAATAAGAAAGTTCGCTAGTATAATGTATGATCTTTGAGTGATTGCACTCAAATTATATATAGACTGGATTCTGTCTGTCCGGTTGTTTATTTTCGTCTGAGCCGAGTCGGGACGATCCGACAGAATTAAGAGCTATCGTGGTTTGTACTTTTTGTGGTGCATGCCATTTACATTCCATGCAGATTTATAACTATCACACCATTAAAGTTATTTGAGATTCACCATCATCATCGTTAAACAGAATAAGTTGCAGGTTTGAAACTGCCAGGAGCATAATGTGCAAGTAGGCGTTTATACGCAAAAATATTTATTAAATATATGTGTAGTCTCAATATGGACGTTTATTAAACAATAAAACTTTTATAATTAGTGCAAAAAGTGTATAGATTTTTAAATAAAATATTCAGACCTACTTTTAGAAACGCCAACGCTTTTAGGACTAAAAGAAGTTTTAAGGCTCTATTAAAAATGCAGGTTGTATAGTTCTAGCTCTAGTTGTTGGAAAAGCTTATTAATTTATGAGTCATAAATGAAAAGAAAATGCTACCAGATTTGATCAAATTATGTTGATTGTAGGTTCATATTCTCTATTATCAGAAAATTTCAATTACACAGATGATGCCTTAGAAAATTTACTATTGAGTTTAAAAAAAATGATTTTAAGATGTCAAAAATGGGACCGTCACATCTCTATTTTTAACACAAATCCCACAAACATCCAAAATATTTTAACGAATCGATAACCTTGTCTCTGGAATTTATCAGGGCATACTAAATCTCGTACCATACAGGGTGTAATACATCTTTCGCTGTCAAAACAAAATGGTGGCCGATGCGGGATTAACTGCCGCGCGTCTTGAAGGTATTCCAAAAACGATTGTTTTGGTATCGATTGATAGATGGCGCCACGTTCGGCTGTCGTTTCTGCCATGCCGATAATGATGGCGTGATGTTTGACATGACTTAGCAACATAGCTCGTTCGTTCGTTCGTTTCAGCCGAAAGACGTACACTGCTGGACAAAGCCCCCCCAAGGATTTCCACAAAGACCGGTCCTGCGCCGCTCGCATCCAGGGACCTTCCGCGACCTTCACCAGATCGTCGGTCCACCAAGTGGGAGGCCTGCCCACGCTACGTCTTCTGGATTTACAGGATTTACATTTTACAAGGATACAAATTAATATCATAGTGAACATTCATCGTCATCACCATCATCATTAACACCAAAGGTAAACTGGTCGAGAATGCTTTAGTGCATTAAGTTCGCCTTATATACAAATTTATTTTGGCATTAAAGTTTAAATAAATAAAATAAATCATTTCAGCCACAGGACGTCCACTGCTGAACATAGGCCCCAATGACTTCCACATCGCACGGTTGGTAGCGGCCTGCATCCAGCGCCTTCCTGCTACCTTTATCAGGTCCTCGGTCCACCTTGAGGGTGGATATTGAACATTATCAAAGATTAATAAAAAACACGTCTTTCATTTTTGGTCTCATGACAAAAATAAATGATGATGCCTAAATTGCACTTTAAAACATATACCTTAATTGAATAACGTCATATTTTCATAAAAGTGACGTTAAAATTGCCGAAAATATAAAATATTGTGTATAATTGAATATATTGACGAATACCTGAATTTAAGAATTCTTTGGAATTCTGACTCTATCAAAGAGACACAAAGCAACATTTTCAATAACAAGTTTTATAACCCTTTAAATATTGCAACGTAAAATCAATTTTTCAATTTTCACCTTTGAGAAAGCAGATTTAAAGTTCAAAATAGAGTGAGATGCCGAAATATACTTATTTTATACCGTGAAATTGCCCACTAGGTGCCTTGGAGCGCTGATCAATATTTTAAATCGTCCAATTAGGGTATTAAGGCAATTTTCCATATAAATTGCATAAATTCGTGACAAATGACCGTACGTAATACAGACGATGGCGGCTACCGAGCTTTTAAGCTTAAGCGGTGTTTATCGAATTATGTAAATACCATAGAGTATGAGAGCAGAGAACCCATTGGTTTACAAAGTAGCGAAATTCAGCCCGTATAATTCTTTGTCTAAGATGCATTTTTTTCTTTAATTACATAAATAACTTATAACAGTATATCATTGTATTCTTGTTTTCCTCAACTTTCTGGTTTTATTTCTCATTAAAAAATAATGATCCATGTATGAAATGCAACACAAAAACACAACGAATCCTAAGAAAGAATGGAATCTGCTTTCCTTTAAGTAGGTATGCGTGCATGTATTGTCCCGAAGCAGTGGTAGGGTTAATACTGGGACGTGTAAAAGTGCTTTTTAAAAGCCAATTTGCAAAAATAAATGAGTTTTATGAACTTTTTTATGAGTTTTATGCCTTCGAGTATACAGGGTGAAATTTAAATTATTGGCATCCTTTTAAAATAAGACTACTTCAATACAAACTACATTCTCCAAATATGAGACAAATCTAATGAGCTTTTTTTGTCTTTATTTTTACTGTATAACTCGTCCTCATCAAAGTAACATCTACTCTCAATGGGACCCAAACCCGTGCCTGCTACTGGTCTTCTAGCAACACATACCATTACGCCTGTCAAATAAATAATTTAGTAGACCATAAAGATTCTTGAGATTATCTAGGGTAGACAATAATAAGGAAGCATAAGTCCATATACTCAATTATTTTAGCATAAAATTAATGTTAATCCTGTTACATAACTCCACAGTAGGAAATAATTCCAATAAATTTTATCTCAGTGCACGTATGCACTTAACGCACTATAATGCTACTTACGACTGTCATTATAGTGTTAGTGCTGTATACTAAACATAGTACTAGCAGGCCTGTTCACGCGAGACGGCACCTACTGGGATATATAATCGACAGGACACTCAAGAGCGAGCATTGACGCACGCACGTGTATTCGTAACCCATTTGCATTGTAAAGACAATAAACTATGTATGTGAAAACGGTGGTGTAATTAATACTGTGCAGTATTTTAACTGCCTGAATAATAATAGATACCTACACAAAATATAATTCATGCTTTTTCATGTATTTCCTCCGCCATTTTACGCAGTTTGGCACCTTGCGTCACACATCATTTTACCGAAGTCAGCCCTATGGCTTCGGCGCAGTACCGATTACTGACGTTTGTCAACAAAATGGTGCTCGACTCTTGAGACAAGCTAAATGACACCATATTGTTAACGACATTGAGCATACATTACAGTATTATATTAAGTTGAAATGTCGCGTTACGTCACTTTTGAGTAAAAAATCTACTCAAGCGTGACGTAACGCGCCATTTCAACTCTATGTAGCACTGTTATTATTTAATTATGAAAGAAAATAAAAAAATATGAGTCTAATATTTTTTAATTATCTGTCTGACGGACAAATAATTGAAATTTTGTCATCTAGCCTATTGACAAAATGTTTAAAGTCTTCTGAACTTATTTCCATTATGCTACCAACTTAGTACTTTTCTCAATTACGAGGTTTCTCCATAGAAAGTTGTTAGCGCAGTACCCATTTAGCGAGATCGTAGCCCCTCGATATAAGGTTCAATTTCCAACAGATGTAAGAGGTTAAATTATAAGTTCATATTACAGAAAACAGCCTATTTTGCCGGTTAATATTAAGAGCTTTTCCGCATATATTTTGTTGTTGGAGTTGTAGAGTTTCTAGATAATAACACAGAACGAACGTATGGTTTAAAAGTAGTTCATACTTAGGTAAGTACAAATGTGCTAATTATTACGAATAACTTTTTTGATAAGGTTGCCAATAATATCAATCAGTTGCGGCGGTTCTTCTCAGGACTTTCCAAATGTTGGTCTCGAAGCGCTGGTAGGGTAAAAAGATTATGAGACATGTAGAGGCTCCTTAAGAGCAAAATATTTGACGATTTGTAAGTACTATTTAAATACTCTACCGCGGATTTTGATGCAGTTGACACATTTAAACAACGAGTGTTTTCGGCAAGTAAATGTGAAAAAGGTATGAACTCACATAATTTACTTGCTTATTTTTAAAAATCCCACACTTATTAATATGGTCATGTCGTAATTATGTAGGTAGTACACACATAATTGCTAATGAGCCATTAAAAATTTGAAGTTATCAATAGATATCGAGTAAAAACAATGTACCAATATTTTTGATTATATTTAATGTCATTTACGTCATTATAATCAAGACAAGATAATCTTAATTTGCCACAAACAAAGCGTCTTAAGTAGATAGTAGCTTTGTGACAAAACAAATTGCAAACAATCACATAAACTGTATTAATTTAATCCCTATAGGAATTCAGCGCTGAACACAAAATGGCGCCGGAAGAAAATTAGTATAATTATGTCAACAAATAATTAACATAAACTTGTCAGGAAAGCACTCGGGGCAAACAATATGGCGGTATCAACGTGCAGTTAAGAGCCACCCGTATGAGGTTTGGGAAACTGCATAATATGAGAATGGATGAATAAATAAATATGGTCATATTTTCACAACTCCGTCTAGCCACAAATTAAGCATAGCATACACTAAGGGTATTAGGCGGGACTTTGTAGAACAAGAGAAATATAGATGAAAAAGAAGAAGAAAATTCCAATACATTGTTAAAAACAGACTACTTAACGTTCGTCTATTTATGTAAAGTATGTCCAAAACCACCTGTCCTGCCTCCAAACAAGTGCTTCAGGTGCATCAAGACTATTCCTCTCGTTCCCACCGCTGCAACTCCTGTGTGGCCAGGATCTACAGCTTGATCGCCAATAAAAACCCAATAAGTAAAGGTCAAGTTCATCCCGTTTACTTCAGGTGCATAATGATTTTAGATTTTTGAATCGTTTAACGTTCTCTAGTAACAGAAGTGTTTCATAAATATATCTTGAATGTTCACTAAATTGTTACAGCGAAAACTATTAGGAGCTACCTACTAACACCATTAACGTACCGCCCGTCTTGGTTCTATCCATTTATCTCACTCAAAATGATACGCCGGGATGAGCGACAGTGACAGACAGATTATCCCCTTGGCTACGCAGCGATAGCATCTATTACTAAAACTTTTAGGAACGAAAAAATAAGTAATTTTCACATTTAAAAAAAAAACAATTTCAGGCAAATGACATCCACTGCTGGACAAAGTTCTCCCCCAAGGATTTCCATAACGACCGGTCCTGCGCTGCGCGCATCCAAGTTCTTCCAGTAACCTTCACCATGTCGTCGGTCCACCTAGTGGGGGGCCTGCCCACGCTTCGTCTTCGTTGAGAACTTTTTGTTTATCCACAACGAGGAAGCTCTTGGCCTGTATCTCACCTGATGGTAAGTGACGATCAGGCCGAAGGTGGATGATGCTGGTGAATGATGGTGGTGAAGCTTTTCTGCCCCAACGGCCATCAGCTCTACGAACTATGTGCCACTGTCACTTTGTAAATTCTTTATACCAGTTGTAAGTGATGTACCTTGAAAAAGAGGAATTGCTTACGGCGGACTCTTAACACAATTGAAGAAATACCGAAGGTAAGCCAAGTGCGTTAATTGGTCGTTATTTAACAAAGTTACTGGCAACCGAAGAGACATTGTCAT
>NW_021132878.1:0-1463 GCF_004193835.3 Ostrinia furnacalis
GTCAGACAAATATAAATCCACCTTGTCTTGCTCGCAATATTACTTAAGTTACTGTAAAAGCTCGAACTACGGTTAATCTTAAGATTTAAGTGTAAGTCTTAAGATTTACCGAGATGAGTTGGTAAATGTAAGTATTTCTGAAAATACGACGATTTTTTCGAGCTTTTACCATTCGAATTCAGTATATGCTAGGTTTTACCTCTGTCAGCTGGTAGATGTTGGTTTTAGGAATAAAACAATGAGTATGCTTAATTACTTACTTTCATCAACTATTAGACAAAACAGGTACATAGTATTATAAAGGTATCATATGATAGTAATAAGTACAAACTAATACCAACTTATTTAAATTATTTGCAATCATTTCTTTTTCTTGTGTTTTGGTGTTCACGTTTTTACTGTTTCCTTTTTTTATTCCTTCTGACTGACATTACCAACGATGCTGTTTTCGTAAAAGTTTACAGAACTTTTAATTAGTAAGATTATAACAAAAATGATAAAACCATGGAGTCAGCGTTGCCAGACGTCCCGATTTTGGCGGGACGTCCCGATTTTTAAATCAAATTTAAATGTCCCGCGCGGGACAGGCTCGGTCCCGCTTTTCGGAGAGAGACACTCACTTCACCAGACTATTGTTTGAAACGCCATATTATTCTAAAGAATATTTTTTTATTTCGATTTTCGTTTTTTTTTTCTTTTTTTATTCTAAAGACGAATTTAACGATAGAGTAAATCTGATTTAAAATATTATTTTTTTGTTAAAATACATTTTCTATGGCTACGTTTGCTATCTATTGTCACGTAAACGTAATTTTAAGTCAAATAAAAAGATAAATATTTGAAAACCTTTGATTAGATACGTTTTTTTACTATGTCCCGCTTCTAACGGAAGAATCCCGCTATTTTCACTCAAAAAGTACCAAAGTCCCGACTTGGCGAAAAAAAAAAAACTGGCAACGCTGCATGGAGTCCATGGAATCGGATAAAAATCGGAATTATTATAACCCAGCATTGATAGTAGCGCATACCTGTAAATATCATATCTAGCCTATCTAGGACACTGAAATTTTGTACTGCATGCATCCTACTAATATTATAAACGCGAAAGTTTGTGTGGATGTTTGTTACTCTTTCAAGCAAAAACTACTGAACTGATTTTGATGAAACTTTACAGTATTATTGTTTAAAACCTAGAATAACATATAGGCTATAATTTATGGCGATCTATAACAAATTAAATTTCACGCGGGTGAAGCCGCGGGCAAAAGCTAGTATTTTATATGACATGATCTGATCTTACGTTGCTAAAGAAAAAAGGGGAATTATAAAACGAGCGACTAAAAAAAAACTTTGCGACTGATGATGGCATACTGTTTTAATACCTTGAGCGGTATGAATTTGAGTAAGCGAAAAATTAACCAAACTAACGACGAATATTGATCTATAATAAAATCCAGAACGAA
>NW_021132879.1:0-1075 GCF_004193835.3 Ostrinia furnacalis
ATTTGACCGAACCGAGGTTAGGGTAAGGTTGCGATCAATGGACCGGCTCTTTCTTTGGACCGCTCTAATTTCTCGAAACCTAAGTACTTTAAAAATCAACCGTTTGCACGAAACGTTAGCTATTTGAGCTAGTACCAACCCCCGCTCTCACCAGTGTCGCCGTGAGCTCCGTTGGGGAAGGAAGTTTGCTGCAGTGTTTCGCGCGCTCCCGATGTAATTTTCTCGTGACACAGTTTACCAGGTAAGTACAGTTTATTGAATGTTTTTAATGTTATTTATTGTGAATCGCACGGCTTATTTAGTTGTTCAAGTAGATTTGTAAACGGTTTTTTGCAATATTTCACAGATTTTTATTTATTAACCTTTTTGTCTTTGTGCTATGAATTGCCATCAATGGACCAGTAAGTTTCTCTTCAATTGGACCGGTCCAATCATAGCAACTTTTAAAATAGAAATTTAAATGGTTTTATTTTTATTTTAGCATGGCAACACGAGGGGAATACTATGCGTCGAACGAAGAAAGCATGACATTGGCACTACAAGCTTTAAGTAAATAAGAAGTTAGACTGAATGAGGCAAGTAGGATATATGGTGTACCAAAAGCGACGCTAAAAAGAAGGCTGGACGACAAAAATTTAAGAGCAAAAGGTGCAACATTATAAAAATTCCAAAAATTGGAGACAGATTAATGAGACTGTGCAATTTTATTTTATAAAGCGTTGAATAATTGTAGAATAATAAAATTGATTATTATATTATTGTCTTTTATTTGTTTGAGTTCTCATAGTACCGTTGAATGGACCACTGCACAAAATTTCCTAAGTCCAATCATAGCGACTCACCGGTCCAATTAAAGAAACAGTGGTCCAAAGAAAGCAACCAAGGCAAACCAGTTTTTTTCTATTTTCTCTGTTTATGGTTAATGCTAAAAATCACAAATGACACATGCAAGTTCTTATATATAAGGCTTATCAAAATGTTGAATCATGTTGCTCCTATGTATCACAATTCCGCTGTTATGTCATTTTAAAGTTAAGTGGTCCAATAGTGGCAACCTTACCCTACTTGGTGGAGC
>NW_021132881.1:0-1392 GCF_004193835.3 Ostrinia furnacalis
AATTATACGTATACCTACACAATCCATATATAAATAAACGATTAATAAACGCACTGTAATATATACTTAGGTACTTATGTGATGATGAATTTTAAAATATTCCAATAGCGTTTCAATAAAAATAAAACAAAAACTCTTAAGTAACACAGGATCTTCGGAGCCTAGCAAGAGCACCATTTCTCCACAACTTCGTGTATATTGTTTTACAGGGTAGCCCAGAAGAAAATTCACTTTTGAAAATTCAAGGAAACAAAAACTGTACATTTTTGTAGAACTTAAGCTATTGCATTTAAAGAAAATTTAGTGAATTTATTTTAAAATTTACTATCTTTTATAAATTTTATCGTACATGTGATTCCCTTCACGTTTACAACATTCGGTCAACATACATCAACATTTTGGAAAACTTTCGTAAGCGCTGCACACGACGCCGCTACCGCGCCGCCGCCGCGCCGTCGCCGCGCCTTTGCACTGTTTATACGCGCCGAGTGAACACCGCTGCCGCGCAGCCGCCGCGCCGCGCGCGAAATTATGCTTTGTTGGCGCGGTGGCGGCGCGGCGGCGGTTTTACTCGGTGCGTATAAACAGTGCAAAGGCGCGGCAACGGCGCGGCGGCGGCGCGGTAGCGACGTCATGTGCAGGAGCCCTTAGAGTTACCTTAAAATGGATTCAGGATGGATGAATGCTGCAGAGTTTATGGATTATTAGAGTATACTCTGCTCATAAGGTAACCGCACAAAAAGAAGTCTGCTGGAATGAGATTAGCGCTTCTTAGAGGCAGTGAGATTTCACCACTGCTTAATTGGTTTGTTGCATTGAAAGGACGCTGCGTTTTCCGGTACGTGGCCTCCATTCCAGAACCTTGCTGCCCCATCGGCCCTCAGTTCTGCGTACTATGTGCCCTGCCCACTGCCACTTCAGCTTGCTGATCCGTCGGGCTATGTCAGCGACTTTAGTTCGTTTACGGATCTCCTCATTTCTGATTCGATCTCGTAAAGAAACACCGAGCATAGCCCTCTCCATAATCTCTCTCGTCCACCCACAAGGTGGACCGACGACCTGATAAAGGTAGCGGGAAGGCGCTGGATGCAGGCCGCTACCAACCGTGCGATGTGGAAGTCATTGGGGGAGGCCTATGTTCAGCAGTGGACGTCCTGTGGCTGAAATGATGATGATGATGATGATTGAAAGGACGATTAATTTTTGAGAGCGCTATACTGGTAGGCTGAAAAGCTTTTTGATTTCAAAGCTGCAAGATTTGCAAGGTTATGACCGGAGCACTTGGTTTCATCAAGATGGGGCTACGTGTCACACTTCAACTGAGAGCATTTAGATGGTAAGAGACATGTTCCCACAAAAACATAATTTCAGGCAGGGGTGACATCTCCTGGT
>NW_021132884.1:0-2519 GCF_004193835.3 Ostrinia furnacalis
CATGGTAGAGGCACTGCTCTAATTACAACGCTCCGTGCAAAACATATAATAGATAAAACAAGCGAATTGAACATAGTCTGATAAGAGTAGCAAATTCATTTTTATTTTCATACAAATTATGTAGGTAAGTATCACGTAGAGAGCACTGAACAACAATCAACATCAACAATGAACAAATCGGAAAAAAAGATTTTCGTGTTGTGATTGAGACATTCCTTTTAAAAGTAGGTACTTGTCGATGTGAGACGTACCATACGTACAACCTATCAATACTTGAAAGATATGAAAACTTTCGTGAACACACCTGGAATCATAATTACCAAACCTTATAAAAGCTATTTTGATAACTTTGGTGACTTTTATGTTGGAAAGGCATTGATAGGTCACAGACCTAAAGCCACAAATATACGAACTACCTTCAATTAAATCTTTATACCTATTTATGAATATAATTCATATCTTTTTAGGTATTCTCGGCTATTTTTTCCTCTCTCTGTACGAGGCCCTAAAAATGAAGTCTTATCAGAAACTAATTTGGCAGGCCAATGACCGGCACAACCTTTGGTCTCGAATCGCCGAATGCTGTACTTTTGTCCATTATTTGCCCTACTAAATTGGTTTAGATAGATGTGGACAACAGGAGTTTGATAAAAAGATTCGAGGAATTCCATGAACTGATTGTGAGTCAATATTGTATAAATGACCGCTAGTTTAATTATATTACTGACATTGTATTAGCTACTGGTGCTGTTTTAGCCTAGGCGCAGACCACCAGTTTACCGATTTTAGTTGGCCGATAGTTGGGCCCGATTTTCTTCTTTTTGTTTTTAGTCATGTCTCTAGTCGATGTCTCTCTGAAGGGATGCTCGAAGCCACAACAAGGGCTCTCGCGGAAGACCAGTTTGACCTGACATGCCCTCACGAGCCTATTGACAAAGTTGCCCACTATTTTTTATATATTCGTTTTGTGTTGTTATTGTTTATATTTGTGCTTACTGTGTTCAATAAATTCTATTTCTTTCTTTTTTCTTTAGTTTTAATTTGTATGAAGAATCAGCCGGTATCAAATCAGTGTAATGTGCACACTTCCATACATGCCCATTTGCCCATACTGATTAACAGCCCGACTCAACTATCGGCCAACTAAAAGTCGGTGGTCTGCGCCTAGTCTCAGTCATCAATGTTTTTAAAAGGTCGGTTGCAATTTGCAATACATTAACAACGTCACCAGCTGTATATGAAAATGAAAATAATTATAACTTAAACCGCAGCATTTATTTGCGAGTATTTAGAAGCCTGGCCAAGCACTTAAAGCTAAAAATGAGATACTACGTAAGTACATACATACGTATGACGACAACGAGATACATCGCTAATTGACAATATAAAACAACTGACAATATATTATTATAAATTTAATAAGGCTGAGTTGCACCACTATAACGTTCGGTGTTTTAATGGAGTTCGACCGATTTTTGACGTTTGTCAAAGTAAGATGGTGCAACCCAGCCTAAAGAGTCCCTTCTCAAGCTCGATTTAAGCAAAGATTCAAGTGACAGGTTGACTTTGAATGGAAATGGAAAAGATAGAGCAATGTCCCACGCTGACATCGATTAAATACTATAACACCATAAAAGTCTATTGCTCTGCACACTATCACCGCTCCATTCACAGTGTATGCACCTTTTTGGGGTTGTTTTACGTCATACGTCGTTGCTACTTATAAAAGGTCTTTGTTCTTCGCACTCACCACCCACGTAAGAAGAATATCTCCAAAGGATTATTAACCCGTTCATTTTTCCATGAAAACTATAGACTAATAATAGTGTTTAGTTTCTATCCTTCAGGTGATGGTGGAAATATTTCATCGAACTTTACTCATTAAAATTCTTAGTAGGTACTTAGACCTTTTCAGGTCACTTATCTATACATAGGCGTTCCTACACACACGTCCCAAAATATTATTATAAAATCAAAGTCAAAGTCAAAATTTCTTTATTTGTTTAGACTAATAAATAGTTCTTACAAATCGTCATTTTGCTCTTAAGGAGCCTCTACATGTCTCATAATCTTTTTACCCTACTACCGTAGCTTGCTCTTCCACTACTTCGGGTCAACAACATACTATCTAAAAATTCTTCAACTTATAAAATCTACGCAGTATAGTTCAAAAATTTTGCTTGTCTCTTTGTATCCTGGGAGTTAAGACTATCCACTATCTATTCACAGTTCCCGTGGGATGCGCTTTGGGCTTTTCTTCGAAAAACTAAAATGTGTACGCCGATAGCTGCGGGCAAAATGTTGCTCCATTATGTTCTATCT
This sequence comes from Ostrinia furnacalis, assembly GCF_004193835.3. NCBI lineage: Eukaryota > Metazoa > Arthropoda > Insecta > Lepidoptera > Crambidae > Ostrinia > Ostrinia furnacalis. The sequence continues at coordinate 2,323 of NW_021132884.1, forward strand.
ATACATAAGTACGTATAATAAAACTGTGCAACATAAAAATAAAGCAAATGAAATGCGAAAATGTATCTTATATATTTTTTTTTAATTTTTTTTTTTAAATGTAGGATATATTCAATGTCAATAGGCTAGTTGCCTAAAAAAATTTTTTTAGTCCGTAATGTTTAATATCAAAAAATATTGGACACATATATTTTTAT
>NW_021132885.1:0-996 GCF_004193835.3 Ostrinia furnacalis
ACTTATCTTGATATAATTCTTGAATACTAATCTAATCGCAATATTTTCTCAATTAACTATTTAGACGACGAAATTGCCTAACTATTTATGCCTATAACATATTTGTAGTATTACTGGTTAATGATTGTAACGAGTTGAAAAAGTACTGTTTTTGCGCCAAACGGCGTAAACGCTCTTAAGTACCGCTTTTGTTTATCTTGAGGCCGCCCGCGACTTTGTAAGCGTGAACCCTGATTTAGGGGTGGAGTTTCGTCAAATTCGTTATTAGCGTATCTCTACATCCTTTATGGAACCTACATGCACAAGTTTGTAGGTGATATAGTTTCTGATATTTCGTGATCAATCAGTGAGTGTTAGATTTGATCAAAATGAAATGTCTCTTAAGCAAATAAATAATTTCACTTGATAACGATTACTAACATTAGAATTTAAGACGTTTTGTTTATTAACCAGTAGTAACCACAACATGAACTGTAAGTTGTTTGAAATAAAAACTTTTATTTTATTTATTTTATTCTATTCTAGGTAAGCAAATCACTTCGCAGACCAGCAAGTTGGATGAGATGTTAGCACACGCTGACCGAGCCCAGTCGTCCCTGGATCGCCAAAACAAGCAGATGCGAAAATTTGTCCGATAGGATTTTGCTCAAATGGCTTAGGCTTTTGGATATGATTGCGCGTGGAAATTTGACAATATTTATGATACTGAAAATAGCTTTCATGTGTGTAGGCAAACACTTAAATACATTCTTTGATATTTTATGGAATTTCGTAAAATCCGTTCTTTTTTTATATTTTTGATGGCCCAAACGAGTGGGCAGTAAAGGGGTTGGCTAGTTCAGCGATTCGTCCCACAGCACGTTCGTCCCAGTGAGACGAAACACTTGAACGAATCGCAGAACAAAAAGTAATATATTTTTGAATTCAGTGGTTCGTACCATTGGGACGAACGTGTTTTGGGACGAATCACACTGAACGAGCCAAGGGGTTAATTCC
>NW_021132886.1:0-748 GCF_004193835.3 Ostrinia furnacalis
TTACTAAAACTTAAGCATTTTTACTATTTCTTGTTCAGACTACAAAAATTTTTAAAGACCTACAAGTAAAAAAGAAATGTGAGGTATGAGGTAGGTTTGATGCCAAGCGAGACATCCAAATTGAATGACACATTATGTTTTTGTCTCCATAGGTATTCATAATAATTTGCAATAATATCCCAGTTTTTAGGGCTCGTTAATAAAAAATATTGTTTTTTTTTATTAATTTATTAGAGTTAACAATATTTTGCACGAGCTATTTTAAGTCCGTAGAAAAGATATAAACATCTAATAATTTTTCCAATAGGTTTTTAATTTCCAACCCAAGATTTTCCCAGTATTTTTTTTTAATATTATTCCAGTTGTAAGCAATTTTATAACTACACTCGCGAGCAAAACTATGGAATCACTTACATGAAGTTGTTTCCACGCGATCGTGTGTACTAACGAATTTGTTAGTAACAAAAAAAGTGGCACCATTTTAAAGATTATACTTTTACCTTTAAATTGATACCAAATTCATTTAAATCACACCAGTATTTAAAAAGATATCGCGGCTGATGTGAAGAAGTAAGGAAAAAGACATGTATCAACTGTTTGATACGTCGCGAGTTGCGACCCATTTACCCCCTATAAAAGCACGAGTTTTCGGATTTTTGCTTTCACACGTTGATCCATACACATCTCCGCTTCTTTTGACACTTTACCTGGGATTCTACACCTTCAGAAGCAGCACAAATCCTTGCAC
>NW_021132887.1:0-1391 GCF_004193835.3 Ostrinia furnacalis
ACAAGATATAGAAAAACTTCACTATCTCACCTGTAGCAAATTGAATAAGCTTTTTTTGGTTCATAGTAGTCATGTCACTAGGACGCATAGTTTCCGAGGATTAAGCGAAAAACCGAAAAGTGGTACCTTTATATCCCCCTCTCCCTGCCGGCTCAAGGGCTAAGGGCGGGGACTTTTGCTATGTTCACCTCCTAACTAGTCTAAATAAAGTCCCGAAGTCAAAAATTGTGTTCCACGGATTTCCATCTATAATGCTTTAATGACTGGACTATAGTTCTAAACTTCATTTCATTATAGGAAAGGTTTTTACCCCAAAAATGTTTCTTTAGAAGGATCCAGAGTCACTTCTTCAAAAAATAGATAGTTACGCTTGAGCCAACTTTTATGGCTATAAAACTGTTAAGTTGGGATTAATCGCTATCCATCTGTTAAAGAGGACACGTGTGATCATAATTTGGTTTTATAACCATAAAATTTGGTCTAATTGATCCCAGAGGTGAGCCCAAAGTAAGGTCTTTTTTCAAGTCACGTTTATGGTATAATATGTTAATCATTTATTAAGAAATTAAATGTGTTTTTCTTTAAGGATATTTATTGGGCTTTCAAATAACACCAATATTGTTGGGGCACCATTATTGTGTCAAAAGAAAATCTTTAAAGTTCGCGTCGCGGGTGGTTCGATTTATTTGCTGTCGAGTGTATTTTACACAATACTTTGAGAATAGTAACTGAGTATTATTTATTTATTTTTACAGAGTTATAAAGTTGCCTTTTTAAACTGTACTTTCTCAATTATTTATTTTGAAATTACTTACAATTTGAGACAATATTATAGTTATTAATAGGTATTTTAACTAAGTTCTTTACAGTAGCGGCGTAAGGGGGGGGCGGTGGGGGCGGTCCGCCCCGGGTGCCAAGCATCAGGGGGTGACAAAAGTCGCGAAGATTAGTACTCACTGGCATATCTGCATGGCAAATCAGCGGTCTATGNCTGGGAGGTACCAGGGGGTGCCTTAGGACTTATGACGGGGGGGGGGGTATGATCGCCCCGGGTGCCACCCCATGCTACGCCGCCACTGGTTCTTTACTAAACAAAAAATACACCGCCACTAATAAAATGTTTTCTTGTATTAAACACGAACTATTTATTACTAATGAAGTCTTGATTACTATCAATACTAATTTTTGAGGTTGACTTAAAATGCATATTTTCCATTTTTTTTTTTGTAATTAATTCTACCACTTTAATTTGTTTTGTTTATTGTAAGAGAAAAATATTTTTGTTTTCTAATTGTTATTGTGTTTAAATTTTGTCCCTGTCTAGGTACATGATACAAATAACATTTAAGTAACCTAACGCCTTAATAAAGTTTACTGAACTAAAAAGCTTG
>NW_021132888.1:0-118963 GCF_004193835.3 Ostrinia furnacalis
ATTGATGAGTGATCGCGAGTAGGTAGGTCTGGCCGCGTCTTCCCTCGCGGAGTAGTGCATGGTGAGGAGAGGCTGCAGCAGCGTCTGCTGCGCCACGTGCGAGCCGAGGGTCAGGAAGCCACTAGGGTGCTCTGCTGGCTTCTTCTGTAAATGAGAATCGTGCAATGAAGTTGTATAGTTCTGGTATTGGTTTATTTATTTAAACTTTTATGCCAAAATAAATTTGTACATAAGGCGAACTTAATGCACTAAAGCATTGGTTGTGTAACTTTGTGAAGTGGATTGAAGAATACAAGAGTTGTTTCCAATTTCATAAGTTAATTAATTACTTCATTTCGTCCTGTACTGTGTGGTTTCGGCAAAGTAGTAAAGGACCAATTCTAATCTTCTTGTGGTTGTCATAAAAGGCGATTAATGCCCGTTTTCACCATCAATCCCTAATTTTTAAGTGATCTCTATGGTAAACATAACAGACATTTTGTTTTCATAATAGTCTTGAAGGATTAAAAATTAGGGATTGATGGTGAACGGGCATAAGAGACAAATATGCGAACATCATGCCTTCACAGCCTATATTAGCCTGCGTGCTGAATATAGGCTAAATAAAATCCTCCATTTGCCTTTGGTAAATTAGGGAGTGTCATGTCATCCTCCTGCAGACTAAATTACATAGTGATGATGAAGTGATTCCCAAAGCGATGCTAACTTTTTGACCGAGTGCTTAAGATTCGCCGCGCGTGTTGTAGGGTATGCATCAAATGCAACGGGGTAGGGGTATCTACTAGGTACGCCGTTGACGGAGTCATTATTATTAAATGAATTGCGTTTAAAACACGAAGCAAAAGCCTCGACTGGTGTTGTTGATCTGGAGATATTGTGGAAACCCACTCTCTGCTATTAAGCCTAGGCGCAGACCGACTAGGCAGTATGGACATGACTGTGTCAAAGTGCGCACATTACACCGATTTGATATCAGCCGATTCTTCATACAAATTAGAATCGGGCTCAACTGTCGGCCAACTAAAAGTTGGTGGTCTGAGCCTAGGCTAAGAAAAAAGAAGTAGCTTACCAGGCAAGGATGTGAGGCGCGTTCTACTATCAGGCGGAAGGTGTGTCGCGTGCGCACATTGTCCAATACGCCTTGGTTCATGCCGCGGTTGTCGTCGCGTGACAAGCGACGGTCTTGCATTATCTGCGGACGATTTAGAACATTATGTAGTATGAATTAAGGTTCGGTCTTTCGTGAATGATAATACGGCAAGAAACACATTATCATTCGTGCGCCGGCCTTGTATTATCATAAAACGAACCATTTGTGAACTTATGCTATTTGGAATAGAGTTCAATAAACCTTTTGAAATGTAAGAACCAAGTTTTTTTAAAGTCCAGAAGTTTTCCACGCTTTGTATTCTGATGGTTTTCAGCTTGAGAAGCGTCGTTAGGTTCGTCTTAATTGTGAGAGTGACATTGGGTAGGTATATCAACAGTGGCGGCGTAGCATAGGTTGGCACCCGGGGCGGCACCCCCCGTCATAATATAAATTATAGCCTAAGGCACCCCAGAATGGCACCCCCCCTGTCATGACATCACGACCGTCCTTGCCATGCAGATGCGGCAGTGAGTACTAATCTGCGCGACTGTCACCCCCTGATGCTTGGCACCCGCGGCGGACCGCCCCCACCGCCCCCCCCTTACGCCGCTACTGTATATCAACATAACTATTCAGTTGATTTATTGAGTAAGTTTCAAAATGTCAGTTTACGAAGTCCGGTTGAAAACTTATTGGATTTTTACTTCATGATAATTGAAGAAGATTCCAACTTCCAAGTGGGACTACTGTGTCCCGTAAATAGTTGTTAATTGTCATCTATATATATAAAAATGAAACCCGTTTTCCGTTGTCACGACATAACATGAAAACGGCTTGACCGATTTGGCTGATTTTTTTTTGTAGTTTTCTAATACTCTGTACAAGGTTTTTACGGAAAAAAATATAAAGAAAATCTCTACGCTAAGGCGGTACGAAGTTCGCCGGGTCAGCTAGTTATAGATAATCGTAATTAAACCTACCTCGATTTGCCCGGGCTGTAGGGCCGCCATGCCAAGAGGCGTGGAGGTGAGCACAGTGAAGCGGTTAGCATCGTCTTCGATGTAGGCAGCCGCTGGCAGTGGGTAAAAGTTCGCCTGCAGCGGAATCTTGTCCATGTATCGTCGCTTTATCATCTGCGAAAATTCACCATAGCAGTTCAAAGTACAAAGATAAAAACGATTGCTAACGCTCGCTTACTTAAAAGTATATTAGTAAAGTTACGAACCGACACGATTTTTATCGATGAACCGTAACTGTCAAAAGGGCGCTTATTTGGCGTAATAACCCCCATGTTGGTACCCGCTGAAAACCAGTTTCGTGACTTGACGACTTGTGTCATGTCATGATTTTCGCTGAGCTTTTCAGCATGGCTCAGTAATTTAACCTCTGTACATGTATGCACATAAATGTTAATGCTGAATAAAGGTATTCTATTCTATTCTATATTTATGTTGCAGTGGCGAGCACAAATCATGAGACAATTGCCTTTCAACACACATTACGCGTCGTGGAAGAGCATTTTGGTCGAATGTCAGGGGGACTTTTTGCCTGAACAATGTAAAACAAATGGGCGGGTGTCAAATGACGCATACCACACGCACATATAGTTCCAGAATACTGAACTGTCCTATGCATGACATTGACAGTGGGGCGCCACCGTCAATACCGGATCGCTGTTTCCGATTTTTGCCAAGTTGGAAACCATATAGTTGAACGATGGTAGCGCCCCCCTGTCATTGAGTTTGGTGGGACAGTTCAGCGTGGGTCATCTATAGCCACAACAGTTAAAATGTAACCTTTATAAAGAACTAGCTTTCCGCCCGCGACTTCGCGGGCGTGGACTACATTATCTACATATTTTAAGGAACCCTATGTTTTTTCCAAAATAAAATTTAGCCTATCTTACTGAGGATAATGTAGCTTTCGAATGGTGAAAGAATTTTTTAAAACGGTCCAGTAGTTTTTGAGCTTATTCATTACAACCAAACAAACAAACAAAGTTTTCCTCTTTATAATATTAGTGTAGACTAGCAAAGTACCTGCATGCCATTAAGGTCCGTATAGAACACGTCTCCGTTCTTGATGCCGGTGGAGAATCGCGCGGCCAGCTCAAGGTCGTCGGCCGCCGGATCGATGAGCAGCGTGTTGCTGACTTCCACCTCGCTCTGCGGCAGCGACGGGTTGTTGTGCACCGTGATCTGTTGATTACAATGTATGGGGACGTATAGGAGGTGTAGATGGCTGCTCAGCAATGTATAGGGAACATGAAAAACTGTAAATGAAACAAAAGAAGTGCACTGGGCTGTTTTGCACCGTGATCTGTCGATGACAATGTATAGGGAACGTAGAGGAGCTGGAAGAAAAAAAGACACTGCGATTTCATTCATTTAATCCATTGGTTCCCAAACTTATTTGAGACGCGCCCCCTTTCGACCATACAAAAAATTCCGCGCTCCCCCGTTAAGATCCAGTCAAGATTATTTATTGGTCGTATCGAGCAGTCTGGAATGCATTCTCTCAGCGGTCGCAGGTTTTTTATACTTAAGTACACAGTTGGCCCGCGCTCCCATTTAAAGGTCTTTGCCCCCCACTTTGGGAACCAATAAGCTAAACTGATTGATCAGTAATTATCAACTCACTGCCAGGACTATCTCAGCAGACCTCGGTCCTACGAGCCCGGCGTATAACGTGGCCTTGTAAATTCCTTCAGTGACCACGATCTCGGGGTATGCGTCGTTCTTTTACCGACTGGCTGGCAGATGACAGTTATTTTTTCCAAGCTGAACGAAATAGTGCTAATTGACTCACCGTAAGGACTATTCCAGCGGCCCTCGGTCCTACAAGCCCGGCGCCCGGCGTACAATATAACGTGGCCTTGTACAAGAAAGGCTATGAGGACTTATTTAACAAACCCATCATAATAGTAGATTGGACATTTTGGGAATTGGACGTTTCGGGAACGGGACATTTCTGGAAATTACATTTCGGGAATCGGACATTCTGAACCTAAAGGCTGGACAGATGACAGTTAATTTTTCCAAGCTGGACGAAATAAAGTAGTGTTTATCACTCACCGCAAGGACAATTTCAGCAGCCTTCGGTCCCACAAGCCCGGCGTATAACGTGGCCTTGTACATGCCTTCAGTGACCACGANGGCGACGAGCGGCTGCAGCGAGAGTCAGGAAGCCGGTGGGATGCTCCGGTGGTTTTTACTATGACGTCGACCACATTGAGCAAGCTCGCGGAGTAGTGCATTGTAGCCTTTAATAGATTGACAATACAGCTCATTATGCTTTGACAGTTTTGGTGGAGGGTGTTTCTTGTTTGTTACCTTGTCAGTGCGGCCGGTAGGTAGGCGTCTGCGTCTTGCCGCGTGGAGTAGTGTATTGTAGACTGATTGTTTAGGAACATAGCTCATTCTTGTTGTTACTGATTTGTGGTAGAGGGTGTATCGTACTTTTTAGTCGCGCTGAGGGGTGTTTCTTACTTTTTAGTCGCAATGGAGGGTGTATCTTAATTTTTAGTCGTGCTTTAGAAGATGTTTCTTACCTTGGCAGTGACGTGCGAGCGGTAGGAAGCGAGCACGAGGTCGGCCATGTTGACGAGCGAGCGCGAGTAGGTGGGTCTGGCCGCGTCTTCCCTCGCGGAGTAGTGCATGGCGACGAGCGGCTGTAGCAGCGTCTGCAGCGCTACGTGCGAGCCGAGGGTCAGGAAGCCACTAGGGTGCTCTGCTGGCTAGTTTCTTCTATGACGTCGGCCACATTGACGAGCGAGCGCGCGGAGTAGTGCATTGTAGCCTTTGATAGATTGACAATACAGTTCATTGCGCTTTGACAATTTTGGTGGAGGGTGTTTCTTGTTTGTTACCTTGTCAGTGCGAGCGGTAGGTAGGCTACACTGCGTCTTGCCGCGTGGAGTAGTGTATTGTAGACTGATTGTTTAGGAACATAGTTAATTCTTGTTGTTACTGAGTTGTGGTAGGGGGTGTATCGTACTTTTTAGTCGCGCTGGAGGATGTTTCTTACGTTTTACTCTTGCTTGCTGCAGGATGTTTCTTACTTTTTAGTCGCAATGGAGGGTGTATCTTAATTTTTAGTCGTGCTGGAGGAGGTATTTCTTACCTTGGCAGTGACGTGCGAGCGGTAGGAAGCGAGCACGAGGTCGGCCATGTTGACGAGCGAGCGCGAGTAGGTAGGTCTCGCCGCGTCTTCCCTCGCGGAGTAGTGCATGGTGAGGAGAGGCTGCAGCAGCGTCTGCTGCGCCACGTGCGAGCCGAGGGTCAGGAAGCCGCTGGGGTGGTCTGCTGGCTTCTTCTGTCAACGAGAATCGTGCAATGAAGTTGTATAGTTCTGGTATTGGTTTATTTATTTATTTATTTAAACTTTTATGCCAAAATAAATTTGTACATAAGGCGAACTTAATGCACTAAAGCATTGGTTGTGTAACTTTGTGAAGTGGATTGAAGAATACAAGAGTTGTTTCCAATTTCATAAGTTAATTAATTACTTCGTTTCGTCCTGTACTGTGTGGTTTCGGCAAAGTAGTAAAGGACCAATTCTAATCTTCTTGTGGTTGTCATAAAAGGCGATTAATGCCCGTTTCCACCATCAATCCCTAATTTTTAAGTGATCTCTATGGTAAACATAACAGACATTTTGTTTTCATAATAGTCTTGAAGGATTAAAAATTAGGGATTGATGGTGAAAACGGGCATAAGAGACAAATATGCGAACATCATGCCTTCACAGCCTATGTTAGACTGCGTGCTGAATATAGGCCAAATCAAATCCTCCATTTGCCTTTGGCAAATTAGGGAGTGTAATGTCATCCTCCTGCAGTAGAGAGTAAATTACTTAGTGATAGTGATGATGAAGTGATTCCCAAAGCGATGCAAACTTTTTGACCGAGTGCATAAGATTCGCCGCGCGTGTTGTAGGGTATGCATCAAATGCAACAGGGCACCTACTAGATACGCCTTTGACTGAGTCATTATTATTAAATAAATTGCGTTTAAAACACGATGCAAAAGCCTCGACTGGTGTTGTCAACTGATCTGGAGGTATTGTGGAAACCCACTCTGCTATTAAGCCTAGGCGCAGACCTACTAGGCAGTTAATCAGTATGGACATGACTGTATGAAGTGCGCACAATACGTCGATTTGGTATCGGCCGATTCTACATACAAATTAGAATCGGGCTCAACTGTCGGCCAATTAAAAGTTGGTGGTCTGCGCCAAGGCTAAGAAAAAAGAAGTAGCGTACCTGGCAAGGATGTGAGGCGCGTTCTACTATCAGGCGGAAGGTGTGTCGCGTGCGCACGTTGTCCAATACGCCCTGGTTCATGCCGCGGTTGTCGTCGCGCGACAGGCGCCGGTCTTGCATTATCTGCGGACGATTTAGAACATTATGTAGTACGAATTAAGGTTCCATGAATGATATATTAATGTAACAGTCTCCCGTCTTGTATCATCATAAAACGAACCATTTGGGAACATATGCTATTTGGAATAGAGTTTCGAATTATTTGAATGAGTTCATGTCGCAGTTATCGTTGTTCATACGACAAGCGTCGGTCTTGCATTATCTAGGGACGATTTGGGAACTTATGGTTATTGGAATAGAGTTCTGTATTCCCTGAATAATAATTATTCTCAGACATATGTCATACAGCGTCATTTAACCTCAAACTAATCGAAGCTCTTGCTAAGAGTTTATTCTTTCTATGATAATAGGATAATATGATTATGATCTTGCTCAGAAGTTTCTATTGTAATGAAATTTGAGTCACTTCTTTGGCATAATGGCTTATTTTCATTAGTTGATATCTTTCGATATAAGAGTTGCAGGGATTTCCTGCATTTCAGATGCAAGATTGCAAATAAATCACGTCCTTACCTCGATCTGTCCGGGCTGCAGCGCCGCCATACCAAGCGGCGTGGACGTAAGTACGGTGAAGCGGTTAGCGTCGTCTTCGATGTAGGCAGCGGCTGGGAGCGGGTAGAAGTTTGCTTGCAGCGGGATCTTGTCCATGTACCGTCGCTTTATCATCTGAAATCATAGAAGTCCAAAGATAAAAAAAAACAGTTGCTAACTCTCGCTTACTTAAAAGTAGATTTACGTTGCTGTGGTGAGCGCAAATCATGAGACTTTCAGTCTTCCAGCTTTTCAATCGAAATAACATTTTATTCAACAGCGTTTATGTGCAGTGTAACTACGGGCATATTGCACAGTGGAAGGGCATTTTTACTACGATAAATAGCCCGCTGCTATTTATCGTAGCAAAAATGCGGTAAGGTAGCAAAAATTAGGAATACTAGGATCATGACAGCACTGTCACGTCACACCACTCTACGCGCCACTATTATAGAAACCTACTCAGTTACATCTGAAGTAATCCTAAACAATATCTAAAATAAACAACTTCGAGACAAACGGCGCAATCGCATGTCACATTCCCACTGCCACAGTAATGAAAAACTTACTTTAAAGTTTTACCTGAATTAATGCCTCTTTTTAATTATTTGACATATGTAACTGCCAAATGGTCAAAATTGAATAAACATATTTCATCACATTTTCTTACCTGCATGCCATTAAGGTCCGTATAGAACACGTCTCCGTTCTTGATGCCGGTGGAGAATCGCGCGGCCAGCTCAAGGTCGTCGGCCGCCGGATCGATGAGCAGCGTGTTGCTGACTTCCACCTCGCTCTGCGGCAGCGACGGGTTGTTGTACACCGTGATCTGTTGATGACAATGTATGGGGACGTATAGGAGGTGTAGATGGCTGCTCAGCAATGTATAGGGAACGTGAAAAACAAACAAAGGCATTTCAACGGGCTGTTTTGCACCGTGATCTATCGATGACAATGAATAGGGAGCTGGAAGAACAAAAGACACTGCGGTTTAATTCATTTGATCCAATGCGGGCAGTGCAATACCGGTCGTTGTGAAAGTCCTTGGCGGGAGGCCTTTTGTCCAGCAGTGGACGTGATTTGGCTGAAACGGACGAATGAAATCCACTTCAACTCATGGCTGTTGAGACAAAAAGTGGTCGAAAGATAAGCACCGACCGGAAATAGATTTATTTAGCTCACTGCTTTACCAGCTAGACTGATTGATCAGTTTTTATCAACTCACCGCAAGGACTATCTCAGCGGCCCTCGGTTCCACAAGCCCGACGTATAACGTGGCCTTGTACATGCCTTCAGTGACCACTATCTCAAAGAAGGCATCAATCTTGACTGGCTATCTAAATCTGTTGTAACTGGACGAAATAAACTGTAGTAGTCAACTTACCGAAAGCACTATTTCTGCAGCCCATAAGCCCGGCGTACAACGTTTCTCGTTGTATGTTGTTGTTTCGGTTGATCTCGGAGAAGGCGTCCATCATAATCTGCTCTACCTGAACGAAATAACAGTTATTTCCACTCACCGCAAGGACTATTTCAGCAGCCCTCGGTCCCACAAGCCCGGCGTATAACGTGGCCTTGTACATGCCTTCAGTGACCAATATCTCAGGGAAAGCGTCGGTCCTGACTAGCTAGCTAGACAAAACAAACAACAGTTACATATTTCCATTCACCGCAAGGACTATTTCAGCGGCCCACGGTCCCACAAACCCTGAGTATAACGTAGCCTTGTACATGCCTTCAGTGACCACGATCTCAGGGAAAGCGTCGTTTTTTTACCGACTGGCTGGCAGATGATAGTTATTTTTTCCAAGCTGAACGAAATAGTGCTTATTGACTCACCGCAAGGACTATTCTAGCGGCCCTCGGTCCCAGGAGGCCGGTGTACAGAGAAGGCATCAATCTTGACTGGCTATCTAAATCTGTTGTAACTGGACGAAATAAACTGTAGTAGTCAACTTACCGAAAGCACTATTTCTGCAGCCCATAAGCCCGGCGTACAACGTTTCTCGTTGTATGTTGTTGTTTCGGTTGATCTCGGAGAAGGCGTCCATCATAATCTGCTCTACCTGAACGAAATAACAGTTATTTCCACTCACCGCAAGGACTATTTCTGCAGCCTTCGGTCCTACAAGCCCGGCGTATAACGTAGCCTTGTACATGCCTTCAGTGACCACGATCTCGGGGTATGCGTCGGTCTTGACGGGCTGCGCGGGTCCCGACGGAATGAACAAGTACGCGCCGCTGTTGTTGTCTTGAGCCTTTTGCGAGTCGTATCTGGAATATAAAATTGTTTATTTATTTCCTTAGAAAACTAACAGCGTTTAAAGAATTTTTTTAGTGTACATTTTTAAAAGTATGGGCAATTACAGCTTGGTTTCCATAAGTGGAAGAAATACTACCTATAAACCATTTCATCGTTTTAGCTAAATGACGTCCACAGCTGGACAAAGGCTCCTATAACGCATATAAATCAATTGTACTAACTGATGAGCTATGATTTTGTAACTTCACTATTCATAAATGTGCCTTAACTAGCACGGTCATCCAAAGATTCAAAGAAAAAACAATCTTCAATCAAAGCAATGTAGAACTAGGGAGTTCCTACAGTTACTCTAAATGACCTGATTATAATTATAATTAACTGTGCAAACTCATACTTACTGCATAAAGTTCATATGCAGCGGTATAGCGGTGCTTCTGCAGCGAAGATTAAACGATCTCATGGTGATGGTAATGGACTTTGAACTCTATTACTTACTGCACAAAGTCCATATGCACGGGCATGGTGGTCCCGTCTGGCGAGACGATAGCCTTGATGAGTCCATTCATAGTGGCGACGACTCTTGTTCCGTTGGTGGCCTGGACTGTAATGTCTTCAGCAAGGCGCGCCGTCGGCTGCTCGATAGGGAACATCTTAGGATGATCCACAGTCTTGTACCTTTGTAAGTGACCTGATGATGATAATGTACTTTGAACTCTATCACTTACTGCACAAAGTCCATATGCACCGGCATGGTGGTACCGTCGGGCGAGACGATAGCCTTGATGAGTCCATTCATAGTGGCAACGACTCTTGTCCCGTTGGTAGCTTGGACTGTAATGTCTTCTGTTAGACGCGCCGTCGGCTGCTCGATAGGGAACATCTTGGGCACAGTCTTGTACCTTTGTAAGTGACCTGATGATGGTGAACTTTGAACTCTATCACTTACTGCACAAAGTCCATATGCACGGGCATGGTGGTCCCATCTGGCGAGACGATAGCCTTGATGATCCTATATGGCGAGACGATAGCCTTGATGATCCTATATGGCGAGACGATAGCCTTGATGAGTCCATTCATAGTGGCGACGACCCTTGTCCCGTTGGTGGCCTGGACTGTAATGTCTTCAGTAAGGCGCGCCGTCGGCTGCTCGATAGGGAACATCTTGGGGAGATCCACAGTCTTGTACCTTTATAAGTGACCTGATGATGATAATGTACTTTGAACTCTAACACTTACTGCACAAAGTCCATATGCACCGGCATGGTGGTCCCGTCTGGCGAGACTATTGCCTTGATGAGTCCATTCATAGTGGCAACGACTCTTGTTCCGTTGGTGGCTTGGACTGTGATGTCTTCAGTAAGGCGCGCCGTCGGCTGCTCGATAGGGAACATCTTGGGCAGATCTACTGTCTATTACATCGTTGCAAATGACTTTAAACCCTATCACTTACTGCACAAAGTCCATATGCACCGGCATGGTGGTCCCATCTGGCGAGACGATAGCCTTGATGAGTCCATTCATAGTGGCGACGACTCTTGTACCGTTGGTGGCTTGGACTGTGATGTCTTCTGTAAGACGCGCCGTCGGCTGCTCAATAGGGAACATCTTGGGTAAGTCCACCGTCCAGTAGTCCGCATTGTAGACGCGGATACGGGAGTAGGATGTGTATCTGTTGAGGACACAGAAGACAGAAGCCAATTGAGTTCACCAACTGATTACGTCATTACGTCATAAAAAATCAATGGGAGCGTCGCGTTTTGACAGCTCATAAAAATTATATCAATGAGGACAATCGTTTTTAGATTTAATAGTTTGCACCATTGGCGATTAACATGACCCTACTCTAAAGTGGCGCCATCTTGGTGAGTGCAAATGCGATAGTCTTCCTACCGCTTCATTGTCCACCAGTTGGCATCACTGTCTTATTCACTAGCAAGTGACAGGACCTTTGACCTTACTTTGCAGTGGCGCCAACTGGTGAACACCAAAACGATAGTCCTCATTTACAGGTTTCATTACTCTATTGGCGCAGTTACACTATGAGCGAACTTGATCTAACCAGATAGTGTAAACATGCGGTTCGCCGTGTGCCGCCCATACTTCCCGCTTGTGTTCAATCAAGTTCGCGCATAGTGGAACTGCGCCATAATAATATGACTTACTTATTGATGCTCATGTTGTCTCGCAGCGACACCGTGTAGATGGTGAGCGCTAACGGCTCCACGGTGACGGGGAAGGACAGCTGGAACTTGTTGGCAGCAAAGCCGAGCCGCTTCTCTCCCGCCACGACGGGAGACACCTGGGCCATTATAGGGCTGCCGTCGGGGTCGAACACCTGAAATAAACATTTATTTAAAGCTCCATTGTGGAAATCCTTGAGAATAGAATATAATTTTAATTATATTCTATTCTCAAGGATTTCCACTTTCAAATTCACTTCCAATTTCAAATTTGCAATGCTTCATTGTGGAAATCCTTGAGAATAGAATATAATTAAAACAAATTTGCAATGCTTCATTGTGGAAATCCTTGAAAATAGAATTTCTTTATTCAGGATATAACATTTGGGTGCATATGCTACGGTAAGGGCTGATTTTTCAATCATCAGTTAACTTTTAACTGAAGAATAAACTTGTCATTTTGACATATTTCCCATACTGAAACTGTCAACATGCCAAACTTATTCTTCAGTTAAAAGTTATCCGATGATTGAAAAAGCAGCCCTAAATGTGATAAATTGAAAATTATTAATAATCGCCGGTTATTATGAATAATTCCCGACAGTCGAGGTAAAAGTAATAAATTAATTACATTTATCAGTAACTAGCTTTTGCCGCGGCTTCACCCGCGTGAAATTTAGTTTGTCACAGATCGTCATAAATTATAGCCTATATGTTATTCTGGGTTATAAACAATAATACTGTAAAGTTTCATCAAAATCCGTTCAGTAGTTTTTGCGTGAAAGAGTAACAAACATCCAGACATCCAAAATTTCGCATTTATAATATTAGTAGGAAGTAGGATATAACATTTAGGTGCATACATATTTAACATAATTGAGGCATGCTGAAAAGGCTCAGCAAAAAGGCGTGGACACAAACACAGTCAAGATCTCGTCTCTTGAAGCTGAGCGTAGCACCAGTATTCTAGAAGGAGACACGACATCCAATGCGATGGTCAAATGTCACTTCCATCAACGAATCACTGTAAGTAAACAGTTGACAGTACTCACCTCAACGTGAGGCGTAGAAACGAATACAGTCAGAATCTCGTGTCTCTTGAAACTAAGCGCATTATACAGCACCAGTCTTCTAGAAGGAGACACCACATCCAAAGCGATAGTGATCCGCGCCGGAATCTCATCGTGGCGCCGCCAGATGTCGTCGACGCCAAAGAATATGATAAAGGATACTCACCTCAACGTGAGGCGTAGAAACGAAGACAGTCAAGATCTCATGCCGCTTGAAGCTGAGCGCATTATACAGCACCAGTCTTCTAGAAGGAGACACCACATCCAGAGCGATAGTGATCCGAGCTGGGATCTCATCGTGGCGCCGCCAGATGTCGTCGACGTCGAAGAATATGTCCTCCTGAGTTTGGTCCTGAACTTGAGGCTGTTTGAGCAAGTAGTAAGCTGCCTGTTGGATCGCCGATTGGGAGTATTTGATGGCAGTTAGCATTCTGAAATGAAAAGGATTTATATTACCTTTATAGAACCTAAAATAGTACAAAAGTGACATAAAAATCGGTGGTTAAGTGCAGCTAATAAGAAACTGAACCAAATATTAGGAATCTCGAGGGAAAGTTGATTTAGATACTCCATCCACAAGTTAGAAAATTGCGCTATCTGTAACTCTCAGCTTGACCCTTGATAATGGTAATTGACACGTATATTAACTCTAAATATTTATTTTTTATGTATGTGGCGTGATATGTATGACTAGCCGCCACGCAGCAGCCACATGACGCGTTTTACTTTCTAGATGCACACTGTGAACGGTTTCACATTAAGTCTGATCCGAATCCGTCAAAATACGGAGCTAGAAAACTAACTAGAGAAGTCGGATCTAGTGATTAAAATACCATACCAATAGTTTTAGGCTGGTTTTAGTGTCACGCGGACTGTCAGTGCGGATCGCTTCGCATAGCCGATCTGTATGAACTTCTAGGGACCGCAGCGGTTCCTCCGGACCGCATTACTCTAAATCGCTCCCTAGAAGTTCATACAGATTGGCCGTGCGGAGCGGGTCCGCACCGGACGGTCCGCGTGGCACTAAAACCAGCCTTACGACTACTGCGGACTACTACGGATATTTACGCGGATTCGGACTGGGTGCGAAACCACTCTAGAGTGCTAAGGTCTCACTTCTTGGCGTAGTCCTCGCGCACTTCGTCCCGGGANATCTGGCGAGACGATAGCCTTGATGAGTCCATTCATAGTGGCAACAACTCTTGTCTCGTTGGTAGCTTGGACTGTAATGTCTTCTGTTAGACGCGCCGTCGGCTGCTCGATAGGGAACATCTTTGGCAGATCCACTGTCTATTAATGAACTTTGAACTCTATAACTTACTGCACAAAGTCCATATGCACCGGCATGGTGGTCCCGTCGGGCGAGACTATTGCCTTGATGAGTCCATTCATAGTGGCGACGACTCTTGTCCCGTTGGTGGCCTGGACTGTGATGTCTTCAGTAAGGCGCGCCGTCGGCTGCTCGATATATATGTTGGGTAGATCAACTGTCTATTGTACCTTTGTAAATGACCTGATGATGGTGAACTTTGAACTCTATCACTTACTGCACAAAGTCCATATGCACGGGCATGGTGGTCCCATCTGGCGAGACGATAGCCTTGATGAGTCCATTCATAGTGGCGGGAGGTGCCGGTGACGCCGTCGTGGTGCTGGAACAGTGCGAGCGAGGCCTGTGAGGCCGCAGCCGCTGTGACGTCACTATCTAGAGTACACAGGAGGCTCACTTCTTGGCGTAGTCCTCGCGTACTTCATCCCGGGAGGTGCCGGTGACGCCGTCGTGGTGCTGGAACAAGGCGAGCGCGCGCCGGGCTTGTTCCACTCGGTCGCGCAGTTGTAGAGACATGATGTACGTCACCGAAGCGCTCGCTGTGGCTTGCGCTGTGATTGTTTCTGCTGCTCTGGTGGGTAGAAAGAAAGATTACTAAGTATAGTTTTAGACAAGCTGCTTAGAATAAGAATTGAGTGAAAATGACGCGTTTAATAGCGCGTTTCGAAGCGTGCGATCGTGAGGTACTAGAGCATTGGTTCCCAAAGTGGGGGGCGCACAAAGACCTTTAAAGGGGGGGCGCGGGCCATCTGTGTACTTAGGTACTTAAGTATAAAAATCCTGCGACCGCTGAGAGAATGCATTCCGGACTGCTCGATACGACCAATTAATAATCTTGACTGGAGAAGGAGGGGCGCAGAAATGTTTGTATGGTCGAAAGGGGGCGCGTCTCAAATAAGTTTGGGAACCAATGTACTAGAGGTTCATATATTTGATCCATATGCACGATCGACAAAACGCCCGACTGCCAGACATCTGGACCAGCTCTTAGGCTTGTTTTCGTTTTATGCTGATGTCGATCGCATGCTGATGTCCCCGTTGCGCATTGCAACGTAGTGTATTAGTAACAAAGTGGTATCCCTATGTTAGTAATAAACTTAGATTTGACCAAGATATTAAATTATAGACTCATCAGTCAAGGTTTTAGCAGGCTAAAGATAGGATCTTCTTAAAAATGGTCAAATTTTAACCATAGGTGATGCAATTTGGCAATCCTGAGTCAAAATAACTCAGAGAAAATGATAATTTATCTCCTGCACTGAAGCTAACGTCAAACGAAACCAACTAATATTATAAATGCGAAAGTAACTCTGTCTGTCTGTCTGTCTCTCTGTCTGTCTGTCTGTCTGTCTGTTACGCTTTCCCGCTTAAACCTCGCAACCGATTTTGATGAAATTTGGCATAGAGATAGTTTGAGTCCCGGGAAAGAACATAGGATAGTTTTTATCCCGGTTTTTGAAACAGGGACGCGCGCGATAAAGTTTTTCTGTGACAGACAAAATTCCACGCGGGCGAAGCCGCGGGCGGAAAGCTAGTTTATAATAATTGCAAGATTTAAGAAACATAGTTAGTTACCTCACATAAGCCAGCAGAACTCTGTCCATGTTCTTATAGAACGGCCTGGACGTGTAATATCCGCTCCAGTAGTGCTGGTTCCTATCAGCATATGTGAAGAAGTCTCCGGAAAGGACCGGGAAGTCCGACATCTTGATCTCGTCGTGGACCGCTTTGAAGTAGTCGTGGAGGGTGCCGAATTGGACCTGTCAACGAAATATATTCCAGCATAAATGCAATGGTTATTGCTGCACACGCTTTAATGGCTTCATGTCAATAATTGGCGCGTTTCTTGGGTAAAAAAGCAAGAGTTTTAATTAGTCCGTCAGTTAGCTTATCAAAAACTACTCAACACGTATTTTTACTTTTTAAAACTAATGAAAATGTAAAGAGATAAACCGTGCCAAAGTTTAGAAAAAAGGCCCGTGACGTCAGTGAGTGCCGTAAAAGTGCAGCACTTTGTGACGTCGCGCGGAACTTCAATGCACTATAACTTTGTAATTATTTGGCAGAAACACCACACGTAATGAAATATGTCGCTGATTATGGGCCTCATAAGATGGCTCCAGGTCACCCAAAGGGCGATGGAGCGTGCTATGCTCGGAGTTTCCCTGCGTGATCGACTCAGAAATGAGGAGATACGCAGGAGAACCAAAGCGATCGACATAGCTCGCAGAGTTGCTAAAATCAAGTGGCAGTGGGCGGGCACATAGCACGTAGAGACGATGGCCGTTGGGGCAGAAAAGTTCTCGAGCCGGAAGACGTAGCGTGGGCAGGCCTCCCACTAGGTGGACCGACGATCTGGTGAAGGTCGCGGAAAGAACTTAGAGGCAGGCAGCGCAGTACCGGTCATTGTGGAAATCCTTGGGAGAGGCCTTTGTCCAGCAGTGGACGTCATTTGGCTGAAACGACGAATGAAATATGTATTACTAGCGGCCACCCGCGACTTGGTACGCGTGGATCCCGTTTTACCCCCTTCATCTATCTTACGCGGTTTAGATTTTTTCATACAAATGTTTTTTTTTTTTTTTTAAATCTTGGACAATTTCACACAACGCCAGCTAGCCCCAAAGTAAGCAACTTAATGCTTGTGTTATGGGTGCTAGCTTAACGGATATACTACTTATATACTTTTTTTTTTTAAATACATAAATATCATACATAGTCACACCCAGACCCGTCACAGAAATTAAAATTCATCATTTCAATTTCTGCTCGGCCGGGAATCGAACCCGGGACCTCTCGGCATAGTAGTCCGTTCTGAACCACTACACCAAACGGCCGACAAAATGTTTTTTCCCGCTAACTCCCGTTCCCGTGGGAATTTTGCAATATCCTGTTGTAACTAAGCTGTAAGTTTACTAAGGTACCTGCATGCCAAATTTCAAGCCTCTAAGCGGTTTAGATTTTTCATACAAAAGGATTTTCCCGCTAATTCCCGATCCCGTGGGAATTTCGGGAATTCCTTTCTTAGTGCACCTCTACGGTACCTAAGCTACGTCCCTTCCAAATTTCAAGTGCCTACGTTTAGCCGTTTAGGCTGTGCGTTGATATGTCAGTCAGTCAGTCAGTTTCTTCTTTTATACATATAATAATAATATTAGATTTAGATCAGTGGTTCTTAACCGGTGGTCCCCGGACCACTTTAACAGATTTTTGCAGTCAAACTGGTTTTGACCGATTATGAGGTGGTCCCTGACAAGACAGAAATTTGGTAAAATGGTCCCTCATGACTTAAAGGTTAAGAACCACTGATTTAGATAGATTAAGGACTCACCTCAGCGTTCCACGCGTCGTTATTATTGATGTAGTCTATGATCATCTCGTAGTTCTGGTACTGGTTGTCCCATTCGTTGGCGCGGTCGTAGCGGAAGTCGTCGCCTAGAGGCGCCAGGACTACGTTGCTGCGGTACAGCTGGGCCTTCTTGCGCCACTGGTCTAGGATCAGACCCGACCTGCAATTTGAGGCTTATTGGTAAGTACGAAGGTTTAATTTACATTGCTAACAATGTAGATAAACCAAAGAAACCTGGCAGATATAATCAGGTGGGCAGTTAACTCAACCGTGCACCTGGCGGTCGTGACTTCACATTAGCATGAAGCTGAAGTGGCAATGGGCAGGGCAAATAGTACGCAGAACTGACGGCCGATGGGTAAGGTTCTGGAGTGGAAGCCTCGTACCGGAAAGCGTAGCGTAGGACGTCCACCCACAAGATGGGCCAACGACCTTATAAAGGTAGCAGGAAGGCGCTGGATGCAAGCCGCCACCAACCGGCCAATGTGGAAATCATTGGGGGAGGCCTATGTTCAGCAGTGGACGTCCTATGGCTGAAATGATGATGATGGTTAGTAAGAAAGTTGAATTTAGATTGTCCACAATATAGGCAAACCAAAAGACTATGGCAGATAGCAGATACAACCCTGTCTAAAGCCTGGTCCGTGAGCACAATATAATTACGCGCGAGCGATAAGGATGGGTAGCTTGGGGTCATTGGACAAAATTCTACGTGCTCACGGATCAGGCTTTAGTTAACTGGCCTGGCAACTGCCGGCCGTGACGTCACATCGACACTCTAGTACGGATGGGGTAAACGCGGCGAGGTGTGCGGGTGAGTGCGAGGGAAAGTTGCATTTCAACGAGGTGCGCAGTTAGCTCGATCGGGTTGTATAAAGTATGTTCTAATATAGCACTGCGATCACTGCTGGGTGCGTGAGCTCACACTTACCAGTGATAGCAGAGCTCGCAGTACTATATCGGAACATACCCAAAGTAACTGTTCTTAAAATGTGACAAAGTGACAAAGCGGTATCTTACCTTTCGTCCACGTTTTTGTGTATAATTTTTCTGGGCGGTGTACCCCAAGGGCAAGTGACACCATTACCCGGCAGCCTTTTAAAATCGAATTGACAGCAGACCTAAAAATATAAATATTTTTAAAACAACCGTAAAAGTTACAAAATGTGTCAAATATTCTTAATTATGTTGCTCAAAATACCTTTGGATCTGGGCCACAAGTATGAGGCACATCGTATGAGTAGAAAGGCATCAAATGTGTGAACATATCAGTCTTGCCGACTCCATCTGAAACAGTCATCATTTACAAAAAATCCAGTGCAAATCAGTATTAAATGTCGTGTCAGTTTTCATATTACTCACCCCACAATTGCCGCCACTTGAACTCCAATTGTCTATTTAGCGCCAATTCTTTTTTTATTCTATAATGTACTCGTTGGATTAGGGAGTTTTCGAAGCCCGCTAATTTCAGCAGATAGGGCTGCGAACTGGAGTAGCCGAAAGGGTCGATGGACCAGTGGTTCTTAGGGATGTACCCCAAATTGTCGATGAGCCACTGGTGGCCGGTGGTCAACTGCTGGATGACGGACATCCAGTGGGAGTTGGCTTCGTCATTCATCACCCAGCCGCCGGTGACTATTTCAATTTTTCCTGAGTTTACCAAGCTGAAACATAGTTTCATTAATTAAACAGAAAATGGCGAACGAAGGAGATTCTTAATACTCAAAGACTAACCCAAAAGGAGGTTAGGCAGTAAACAAACATACTAAACGTCCTGGCGTTGAGAAGAAATTGGTGTTATAGCCTGACCAGGAACATAAAAACCCTCGCCATGTTGCGGAAAACTAATGGTACTAATTTCTTTTAATGGCAACAGTTACTGAAAACTTCATTAACATGTCACCTTGCATGTCAGTCTATTGCTGTCAAAGTGTAAACAAACTTTATTTTAAATGTGTGCAATTGATTTTGTGAATTAAATTGCTAAAATATTTTTATAGTCGTGAAAGAAAAGTGGTTCACAATGTGTTAATGTATTTGTCGAAGAGAAATACCAAGGGTTCGGACAATATTTTCATTGAATAATGTTTCCGACAAAGGTTGTCAAATTGACTGACATGTTTATCGTATAGTACAGTCCACTATGAAAATTAGCTGTAGTTTGTTTCAACTAGTTACCTATTTTATAAAGTTTTTTGTCACTTTCTCAGTTTTGAATTTTATGGAATTGGGAAAGAAGTACCGAGTTTAAAGCGTTCATGAGCAGACATTGCAGTTGAATATTTAAGTTCTGAATTTGATTATTGATGAATAATAAAATAAATCCTACTAGCTCGATTGATGGTTTCATTTAATTTATTTAAACCAGGTTACCTTTATTAATATTTTTTCGTTAATTTATGAAAATATCAAATTAGCCCGTAATCCTGAATCCTGATACATAAATTTAGCCTATTAATTTAACACAGGTACGACTGTACTCAGTGTTGCACTATCAAATGCAATTGAAGCGCCTCTATGCCAGGGTTTTTATGTTCCTGGTCAGGCTATACTTATTATTTTTATTTTTTGTTTTTCCACAACCACTCCCACTTCCCTACATCTTAATGCTTTTTTTAGTAGGTACTTGAAGAGTTAGAGAAGTTTTTTTTACCATTTTTAATTATTTGTGTCAAGTAATCGCCACTTACCTCTGGAAAATTGCTTTTTCTTTGTCGGTCGCGTCAGAGTTCCACCATAGCGACAAATAACTGGTTTCGGCCCAAATGAACTTCCTGCCGATCCCTTCAGGCAGCTTCTCGACCATATTTGTGAATATAGCCTTAGTTTGTGTTTTGTAGTAGTTTTCGAATGTTTTCAGCCATCCTGCGGGCATTTATTTATTGTTTTATATTTACCAGGGTCCAGGAGCATTCAGTACACGAACGAACGTTTGATGTTGCTCTTGTTGCGAAAATTTCGCGCCAAACATTTGGCGAGTGTTTGCAGGATGTTCGATTTTCTTGAAATATGTGAGCAGTGGCGTTTAGGCAACCGGAGGAAGCAAGGGATAAAACTTTTGTGCTATTTAAGACTCTTGAGTTTAAAATAATAGTTGGTTCGCGAAAGAATGCTCGCGTTTTTTTAATTTGACATAGCATTTAATTTCTAAGCATATCCACTCTCTATTTACTAATTTAAAACTTCCCTGCATTGAATAACAGAATACAAAAGAAGGATGCAATATGCTGTCCTACTATCCCAGTCAAGTTGAAACAAATCTGTCTATAAACCTACAGAATCATATAGTTTTAATGAAAAACCACCAAATATAACAAAAATACCGTAAAAAATATCTTTAACAGTTATGCTTATGCCATTATGGAATATTTACGACTATTTCATTAGTAACACATTTTGTTGTCATACATCGTGCCATCTATGTATGAAGACGCGCCCCACCAATTTTTGGTCGAGGGAAGCGCGGGATGCGGGGAGTTAGATCCGAGCAATCCAAGGGTCATTATTGTAGTGTGCGTGTGCACTCATGGATAATTTACCGAGTACCGATAACACTCAAACATTAGCGGAAGAATGGTTATGGTGGGGCGCCGCGTCTTTGTGTGTGGCACACATCTATACTGTGCAGCTTCAGTTATCATAAGATTAGTGGAACATACTGCTGATTAATTTTCAATTAGAAAGATAACAATCAATATGTTAGTAGCAAGTGTCAACACAAAAAAGCCCAAATGTATTTTATCTTTTATCAGTTATGTCTTTAAGAACTACATTCGAGTGAAAGACCTAATTAAATTGGGTTTTATCACCAATCTTGTACTAATTTCTAAACTTTTATTGCCTCAATCATAAAATTTAGGTGATAAGGAAAATAGTACACAAAAATGTGATTGATGAAATCGTTTTAAGTATTTGAGGCAACTTAAGAGTCCATGAAACAACAACCTAATTGCAGACTGCAGTATTAGTAAAAATATAAGTATATGTATTATGTAGAATAGGTACATTAATATCATTGTGCTAATACATAAGGGAAAGTCGGGTATATTGGACCAGCTGGACCAGCAGGAGCACCTTAATATTTTGTAAATAACTGTAATAGCGACAGACTCACATAATTAATTACATTGATTATATTATTATCAGTCATATTGTTTTATGAAGGTGGTACAATTTTGCAGCCGGCCCAATATACCAGACTCCCCTAGCCACCACTACAGCATACAATATTTACCTGGATCGTTGTGTGAGTGTGGGACAATAAACACTTTCAGTTTGTTTTTCTGATTCCACTGCTTCTCATCATACTCCACATTCCAGCCTTGTTTCCATACTCCCCCGTCTTTATCGTCAAACATTATTCTTTCATACATAGACAGCATCTATAGGAGAAAAAATTAACAGTATAATAATGTTTTTGACATGACATAGTATCAAAATTTACTGTATGTAACAATATAATTATTTTGCAAAATATAAAATACTATCAAAGATGAAAAGGATATTTTTGATTCAATAAACAAGCATTTTACCTGAACATCAGTTTTAGGCACTGACTGTGTTTGTATTGGGCATAGAGACGCGTTGAATTTCATGTGCATTCTTGGTGGTTCATCACCAACAGCCTTGAACTCTCTAATCTTTGGTTCTCTTCGTTTCTCTTGATGCTCTTCTTCGGATATTTTAGGCGGTAGCTGTTGGTACTCTGACTGAACGACTATTTGGTCTACAGCTGACTTTATCTCCCCCACAACGGCATGGTGCTGATTTAACTCATTCTCTATGTGACGTAACTTTGACTCGAATGCTGACCATTTAATCTAAAACAATATTTAAACTTAGAAGTTTGTTGTAGAAATTAGTAACATTATGGCATTGAATGAAGGTAAAGGAACAATGCAAATAATTTTATATGCTATGTTAGTAACTTACATCATCCAAATCCTGCATCACAGGTTTGATACTCGGCAACTTGAAACTCAAGTCGGTGACCACATACAAGATGAATATGAATACAACGATACATGTCATCCAAAACAATGCTGAAAGTCTTCTGATCCTCATCTTGACCAATTTTTCCTTTGCAAACCGGTTAATTTTATCACAGAATCATTATCAACACATGAATAATTACCATTAAAATTCTGTAAAAAAAATGTACATTAACTTTACAAAACCACACCTATCGGGGGTTATAATAAGAATAATTATCTGTTACAGCATTAAATATAATTCTTGACTCACAGGAAACTTATTTAGTTAAGTATTCGGATTAAAATAACATAACAAAATTCCGGCATCGTAGAGGACCAGAAACTTGGGAGATACTTCAAAATATAATATTTACCTGTTCTTTTTTTAGCAAATAAATAACAGCTTGTGATAATTAGAATAATTTTTCATCTTTTTACAGACTGAATTAAAAGAAAATAGTCAAATTAGACCGTAAAATTCGATCCACAATCCAATCCTCCAATCTTTTCTCTTGCACAGCTGTCAAATTATATTATTATGACGTTCCGTTTTGTTTATTGACGTGTCCATTGTTAGGTGACGTAGATGAGAATTTTTGTAATATAGATTTTATATGATAGAATATTGTTAAATTCATTAAACGACATACTTACAATAATTTAATATATTGAATATAAAAATAATATTAGCAATCTTTTGTTTCCTGAATGTATCCAATCTTGGATAGCGCCTTGTTGATATCGATTTTCGTTAAACGTCAAATTGTTTGTGTGTGAAACATGGCGTCAAAGGAGTCTCTGGACGTAAGTATTGAATTTTTAATGTTAATTACACATTTGCCGTGGTTTTGCGTACATTTTGTATGCTTTGTTTGATATGCATATAGTTCCTGATAAAAATTTTAAGGTGGTCCTTCCGTATATCGACAGATATTCTGTAAAGAAGACCACGCCCCAAGTACACTATTCTTATTTGAATTTTAATTCAGATTTTCTTGTTAATTCGGGTCTTATACGATTATAACGCTTACAGGATGCAATAAGAATCTATCTAGATCATACATCTTTTTGTAAATTCTTGAGAATTCCAATTTTTAATTCATGAATCGAAATTAAAAGTTTCTATTCCTTCAAGTGCAATAATTAAAATTTGCGTGTTTTCATACCCACAATATTCTTATTAATAATTTTACATACAAATTAAGCTAAGTATTTTATATAGTAATTTTCATGATAGTGTACGGCTTGATAAAAATGCATCTATTTGATCATAAAGAAAAGAAAAGAAGGGAAACTTGCTTTGTTATTTATTGTGTAATTTAGCATGTGTTTGAAATATTTCATACTGCAGATGTGTAGTTGTATATTGTGTGTAGTTATATATTCTTTGAATTGAACTTCGGAAACCCAATATTATGCCTGTACCTACACTTCACATTCTTTATTATTATAGCTGTTCATTTAATTATTTCTTTCTAAGTGAGAAAGACCATATTAAAATGAAATTTAAGAGGATCAGGTTAGGTATAATAACTGCTTTCTGTAACAATTATTAGATATATTACAGAAATTAGCAAACTGAAATGTTAACACGACTGTTAAAATGTTAGGCTAAAGGGCTGTGAAAATTTTATTCTTAGTAAAATGTTAAAATATTTTTAATTATTTATACCAAGTATATTTTAAAAATTAAGTGATGTCCGACTCAGTTATACCGTATAACTTCTTCTTCTTAGTCGTTACGCTCTTGGCAGAGCGGTCGTGGTCACGTTGAGGCGTCGTTTACATGGGTTGTAGAGGCGGATACAACTCTCCGCACGATCTCCCTCCATCTCTCTCTATTGGCAGACTTTCTGGTGCAGTCACATAAGCCGTCTCCCACTGCTGCTTTCACTTGGTCGGTCCAGCGCATTGGTGAACTGCCACGTGATCGGGTTCCTTCGACTTTTCCCTGGACGACCAGTCGTTCTATGGAGTTGTCATCCCGCCTCGAGACATGTCCGAAGTATTGCAGTATGCGCGACTGTACTACGGTTGATAAACGCTGAGTGACACCGAGCTCCTGGAGTATGGACACATTGGTACGGAACTCTGTCCATGATATCCCGAGCATCTTTCTCCAGCACCACATCTCTAGGGCATCTATCTTCCTCTTTTCCAAGTCGCGTACTGTCCATGTCTCTGCTGCGTAAAGAAAGATGGGGAATACAAGCGCTCGCACAAGTCTAACTTTGGTGGCTTTGGTAATGTTGCGATTCCTCCATAACTTCCTCAACTTCTCCATCGCAGTTCTGGTTATGGCCATACGACGTTTTACTTCATCTACGCAGCCGCCATTATTTGAGATGAGAGCTCCAAGATATACGTAGGTCTGAACTACGTCACAGTTCGCAATGTGTGTCACTTCGGGCGAATTTTCATTAGAGCGATTCACGATCATAACCTTGGTATAACTTATACACCACATATAATTCAAGTTAAAACAATTCCAAATAATATCAATGAAGTATGCTGCTTTTTTTGTCCTATTTGTTTTATTTTTAAAAAATATTTACAAAATGGATAACTAAGTACTTTTTCAATCAATTAAGTTTTTGGAAGACAATTTGGAAAGGTTCAATTAAAATGGAATCAAAATTTTTATGGACTTAAATGATATGAATTTACAACATAACATCATGGAAAAAATATATTTCTCCTTTCCTTAATTCCGATTTTTGGAACTTTGACTATGTTTTGGATTGCTTATTATTTGATGTTTATTGACTGGAGAGAAACTTTAATAATAAATACTGTACAGTACAGGCTTATTCTGTGGTCTCAGTCTCTTTATAAAAAATGCAATTCTTAAGAAAAGTTAGTGATAATGTGGTGAGCTGAGAATTTGCTGCCCCCTTACTACTTTCTACTTACATGAAAGGCCTGTAATGTACTACAGGCTAGTGTCAAAATGCAAACGTGAAAAAATTACTCTTTTATGCCCCTGTCTTGCCACCAACCGCGAGCTAACTTGTTAGCAACGCCATCTCGTGGTGGCACAAAGAACTAGCCCATGATTATATGACTCAAGTTTTCTTATTGCCGCAATTAACCGAAATAATTGCGGCAGTAATATAATTTTATTCATGGATCGAAATGCACTTTTCAATTTGTGCCCATATTACCTTACCTTTTTAAATCTTTTTACCTTTTTCATCTAATGACTAGTCTTAGTTCCAGTTAGATCGAGTTTTTTTACTGATAATTCTATCTGAAATATCGATCGTATCGAGAGCCCTACCCTAGGTTGATAAAAGTACCTATTTAATTTAAAAAACAAAGTGTGCTTAACTTTTTTAATAGGCTTTTCGAATTGTGCTTATCAAACGACCCATGGGTATAGAACAGATTTATCTGGTTCAGTACAATCTAGTTATCATAGTTAGACATCTCGAACGTCTTGAGAGCCCCATTGGGTCGATATTGAGCCGTCTTGGAGGCCGACAGCCGAGCTACATAACCGCGCGTTCTATTTTCGTTGTAGAAACCAAGTTGTTAGGCTCCAATATAGGAACTTTATATTATCTGACTCTTTGAGACACTGATAAAGAACTAAATTATCTTGGGTTGACCCTTGCTGTAAAGAAGCCTATTTTTTCAATGTCAGAACGAAATAATCAAGGGAGATGCCATTCAGAAGTTTGATTTCTCTTAATAAGAGAATTTGCGAAAAGCACTCCTTTAATACTTACTGTCACTATTCTGTAGTGGCAGTGGAAACTCGGCAGCCTGTGATTAGTTGGACCTGCCTGAGACGAGCGACATAAAGTTACACCATTCTGTTAATAATGTCAGACTATGATTCCTTGCCCCATTTCTCTGTGGTTGCTTACGGCCTGGTTGCTGGGTCGTTAAAATCAGTCCACTAGTGTATTTATCCCCATTAGGAGCAGCTCGGCTGTCCCCCTATAAGTGAACAATGACTCACCCCAAGGGGAATGGAAATTACAGTCGGCATCTAAGATAAAAAACGTAGCAGACAGCTTAGGACCTATTTCTAGGTAGTCTATTCTAGTTTTTAAAACTTAGGCACGGGATTGCAGCCTTGCGCGTGTTTAGCGCGGTTCGATAACGGCCATCGCGCCAATTGAGCGCATCCGCGTTTGTGTCAAAGGACATAGCACGCGCTTCAAGACGCGCAACTCGCCCCAAGGTTATCCACACATCCGTAGGCAAAACGCCGCTCTGGTTGCTCATGTAGGATGTGCTTTATAGCTAGCACATCTGATAGCTGTGATAAATCTTTCGCTCGTACTTACAACCAGCCAGCTCCTATTAGAAGATAATAAGACTTCCCCCGCATTGAATTCCATCTGTGGAACTTTTTCTAGAAGGATCTGAATCTCTAGCAAAATGAATTTAATCAAATGCTGTAGTAACGTGGGTGAACATCACTACATGTTTGACGTACGTAACGACTGAAAAACTATTTCGTTTGTCTCGGAAACTTGCATATTCACGGGCTCAAAACTTACTACTTCAACACAGCTCCTTCATCATGATATAATCTGAATAGATGAGCATACATAAAAGATGCCATTGCCAATACGTGAATAGTTACGGCCTTCCGCGCCCATCCCAACATTGTATAACTTCACATTATGGCATGAATGAATTTGCCTGAATAGGCTATGCGTCTCGTTTTCAGCTTCGTTAGTGGATGTACTCCCTATTCAAGGGATTTTTCAACGCGTACATATTTATATCTTCTAATAAAACCGGTGCTCGCTGCGTGAAAGCCTTTATGACTTGCTAATTTGGTTGAGGTAAAAAAGCTGTCATGACGGATTCACTTTCTCTGGGTACAATAAAATCCCATAATCTTTTCAGTACTTTTCCCGAATATACTAAAATTCGCACTTCTTTTCATACCTACCTGGTAATCCGCACTGGGGTGTGAAATTAGAAACAGACTTACGAATGATATAGGGCTCGTCAAAAAGGAAAACCCTTTTCCGAGATAATTCGGTTCAATTCACAAAGGCCTCCTCGATGAACTCATTAGAAGTTCTTCATTTTCCACAGTGTGTAAGTTTTCGCATGCTGGGAATTTTCCACTACGCTGCCCAGTGGAGTGATCTTAAAATCCCTTAAGTGTTTGATGGTGTAGCAGTAGCACAAGGCGAGCGCAATTTGCGATAGCGACCATATATCTTGGCAGAAATTGTCTGACAGATCGTCTGCGTCTAAGCCGAGGCTAAGGTCCTGGTCGGTGCTGACGCAAGTGCCGCACTTCCCGCAGGATGTCGGGAATGAGAGCGTGTCCTCATAACTCTAGCTGTCGTGGGTGGCGATCGTCGCAGACATTGTGTAACTCCTCGTCCTAATGATATCCTCATTATTCAGCCGCGTCTAAACGCTGGCCGCGGTTGCGCTTTTTTCAAGCGGTTTAATTACATCGTCGAATGCGGCCGCCTCGTTAGTACCCGAAACAAAGACAAATTGTGCCGTCGCCGCCACTTTGTTAGCGTTATCAATTGTCCTTATATTCTTTCCTTTCTTTTCGTAAACTGGGCTACGAAGTGTTGTGATAAACGCAGACCAAGATTGATCTACATTTTTCTTTGTCGCTATTAATCTAATTTTGGATTGGGTAGCAAAATTTAAGCTTCAAGTCGCAATTACCCCTAGAAGGTTATTACGAGCACGGTATTAGATTTCTTGTTGCTTAAAGTTTCGCTGTTAATTAAAGAAGGTTGTTTATAGTCGTTGAGCATCGTAATTGTCAAGTTGCATTAACTGTGAAGTCTATTTTCTGAAGGTAGGGTCCACGGCTTCTGAGGATTACGAAGTTTATTTAATACGCCTTCCACGTAGTAATTGTGATTCATGTGGTCGCTCTAGACGAGCTGAAATTGCGTCTATTTGAGAATGTTTGGTCGAGCTGTGAATATTTATCTCACCAGACCACAAATTCCTAACCTTTTTCAGACTGCAAGGCTTTTGAAAAGTCTATTGAATGGCGCTTCCTTACAAAAGAAGTTAATATTTAGCCCTCGTAGGAATGGAATAAAAATAAGGCAAAATACTGGACGGCTTTAGGATCATGATCAAATAAATTTTCGTAGCTCTGAATATAGGCAAATAAACTTATGCTCAACATTTCACTAATTTAGTATGAAATTTTTGATATCTACTACCTGGATAAATCATCTTAGCTGGAGATTTTTCAGTAGGTGCTCATTTTTAGTTAGGACATTATAGATCTGAAGCTTAGAAACCACTATACTGAACTTTACACTCTACTGAAAATACTGAAATTTTGTAAAGCTTATGATCATCACTTTGTAACTAGATCCTTCCAGAACGTTTTATGTAACAGGCGAATCTTTTTAATGCCACTTGTTCTAAAGTTTTCACGACTTAACTTTTCAACCTTGAAGATACTTAAACAGACTTGGAAATCAAAATTACCGTCTCGGTAACTAAGTCAAGCGACCAAAATGTTTTAGGACTTATGTGTATTGGGTCGGGTATTCCCAACCCTAATGCCTTAAATTCCTTTTGTGAAATAAAAAATCCCGATGTACGTCGGCAAACAAAGGCATTGTTACGTAACCAGCTCAGTTTGGATGTAACAGAAACCTGTAAAATTTGCGGGTATATGGATCTCAAAGAGGTAACGACACAATACGTTGCGTGCGCTAGCCCAGCTCAGATAAGCCCCTGACGACAAGGTATATTTTGCAAAGGTTACAAGGCCGCTCCGAAGGAAATTGGTCTGTCTATTTAGGTACATATAGCACAGTGGGGTCGACGCAGATAGAGATCTAGGCATTCAATATACAGCGATAGCGCTGTTGAGACAAAGGCCAGGTATATCATCTGGGTTTATGGGCTGAAAAATTTCTCAATATTGCAGCCTTGTTTTATAGATCCTATTCTTTTTATTTTCAACCTTTCAAAAAGTTATTGGAACTTAAGTTTACCATTCTTAAATCTCAGATTTCCAAATGACAAAAGTCATTAAGAAAAGATTACTGTAATCTGTAGATAAATCCATACAATGTCGGGTCATTACGTAATTCTTAAAACAAGTACTGGACAACAAATATAGTGTTCCTCTCGATAATGTAGTGCACGCGATTTCCCCCCACCTGCCCATTTTCATTTAACAGTTAACACGTATTGATTTTCAATTACTGAATGGCGGAGGACCGAGCTCTATGTATACCTGACACTCGTATGGTGAATTAGTACCCGCAACTTAATTAAAGAGAGTCGAAAGTGGACATGATTATTTGTAGGTTTGTTGTTTGTCAGTGGAACATTGCGATTGCGAGGATGCCTTCATGACAGGGCGTTGGCCACTATCAAATGGAGATCACAATTATTTTCTTACTGTAATAATACGCCATACAGATTATATTTTCGTCAAGAAAATTTGCTGTTCAAGCCTATTGATGTAACAATTTCAACACAAATCTTACCAAAACTGAATCAAATAGCTAGAACTTGTTATTCAATGAGCAGCACTTAAATAGTTTTTGTCCAAAGGAAAATAAATTTTAATTTCAACTGAAAAATTCACAAAGTAGGTATGTTGCTGCAAAACCGGGCCAGTCTGCACAAAACAAACCCCTTGAAACGCAAGTCCAATTAGGACTTAAGCAGCGCTTTTAATTTTCTTCGCCCATTCCCGTTTTCAGTAGCTTGTCGTTAATAAATGTGTTTCACTTTGCGTTTCACAATCCTTAACTTCTCACCCAGTTGCGTGATTGATAAGCGGGCCAAATTACTGTTACTTGCCGATACAAATTAAGTAATTTCAGTAGGTATCATGTAAGCTTACGTAACACGTTCAAGGAAAACTCCGTTGCTATTACGTGTGATATTTCCCTTAGGTCTCCAATAAAAAAGGTTTATGGTTCATTCGGAGGTGTTAGATTCCTGACACACCGGCATCAGCGATTCCCGAAGCCATTAACGGTACGCTGAAGGCTTCCAATAATATTGTAGTTAAAACTAATGACTTCCAAAACGACCACCTCATGGGTTTTTCTGGGTCGTTACGAGACGTGTCTGCAGGCTATAGAGGATCGTATTCTTATTCAATTAATGCTGTACTGTAGTATATCAAATATCATTCTCGGAAACAATTTTATTTGCCAAGCGTTCTAAGAATCCGAATAGGTGAGTATTCTACATTATTGATTGACATCGTTATATCAGCGAGCTGTTCGTTCAGCAACGAAAATATTTTAGGTTTAATTTATTCGTTCCGTTCATTTATTAATCGATATCCAATTTGCATTGGTGATTGATCTGTATTTTGCGTATCCCATTACAGAATAATTTCAGCTAAACCAACGTTCTTTCTGTAGATTTTAGCAAGCTTTCAGTAAATATAGAGTGAAAAATAAATCACTCCAATCTTCAAAACACTTGAATATAAAGGTGATAAAATAGTTTACTTGTAAGCGGTTATAAAGAATGGTGAGGCTTATTCACTAAATTATTCAAATCGCATGCTATCGTTTGAAAGGGGAGCCAGTGTGCTTGGCGCCAAGTACGGAAAAGCTGGCTGAGTCATTCGGACTGGCGCCATAGTAGTAAGTGTCCCTGTCATAAAACACCGCGGCTTTGTAAGAATTACTAATTCCTTTATCGTCTACAAACGAGTTCGAATTTACCCCTAATGTCAGCCTTGCATTTTAAATTGTACAAAAGTATCAGGATTCAAATCAATAACTTGATTTACTTTAAAGCCGTAGGAAAGAAGCTTATTTTCAGAAAGTCTACAAATCTTTGTTATAGGTCACGCAAACTAAAATATTTTATGTAAATTCGTGATACCTACTGATAAACTCTGCCACGACTATGCCATAGTGGATAATATAAAGATTCAGTTTGAAAAATATTGACTGCTGAGAATTTATTTTCATGATACTTTTTAAGATGAAAGATAGCAAAGTGACATGATAAACGCCTAGCGATTCTTCTGCCCTGGCACTTTTCTTTAATATTGGGTATTTCCCTTCACTTTGTAATATGACGAGCTGGCCTTCGTCTGCCCTCGCAGCTTGCCTTTGTATCGAATTACCACGATAAAAGTCTTGCTGAGAAATATCTCGAAAGCTTTCACATTCCCTTTGAGCGAACTAATAGCGGAGAAATAATCGTATCGATTCAAGCCCAAGGATAATGGTGTGAGAGAAAAGTAACGTTAACTTGACATTGGTTCGGACTTGAAATTATGGTAATTTCACAACCATTAGCACCATTAGCTTGTATTTAAAATTTCTTTCTACCATTTTGTACGTAAATCGTCCAAATTCGTCTCATTTTTGGTTCGATAGGAATGACCGTACTTCTTAAGGCTTCAATGTCCTTACACTGGTGGCCTAAAAATGCTGATCCATTTCACGTGGGTCGTTGAATTACATGGGGTGATTTGTGTCAAACGTGATTAGACCGTTTTAAAAATACAATAAGGTATAGAAACTATTATAGAGCTAAAATTAGGTTATTTATTGAACAAATTGTAGTGCTGAAATGAACTAATTCGCTTGAACAGCACAAGCCTATTTTAAATTCCGATCCAGGCGTACTCGACTACCGCTTGGTTAGGTTACCTAAAGATTTTTCGCGAGTGTTGAAACTGGCTCACTGCGAGGCACGGAAAGTTTTTCCCGGGGCAGTTAAGTGCATTGCTCGCTAAGGGGGTCGGCCGATCGATCGGACAGGTCGCGACGGCTCGCACCGCGTGTAACCATAAGTTAGGTGCACTGGCGCCAAATTGATACCAATTTCTATTATGCACCCACCCGGCTGGCTCTGACAAATGCTGGCTCAGCTTGAAACCTTTCCAAGTTTTGTGATAGCCGGCTAATTACCGCGACGTTTTGGACACTTTGTACCTAAACTGTTACGAGCTAATTCCGAAGAGATGGTTTACGATTCGCGGGAACGACTGCAACGTTTGCTGCTCGTGGCGTTACGACTTAACATTTTTGTCGAGAAAATTGAGTTGCTTTTCACAATTTCCTTTTCAGTAATGCTCTCTGGTTGGAGCTGCTCGCTTTTTTCTTGTGGAATAAAATTGTTGCTGTTTGCGATAAATTCCGGACCTTAAGCAGATTGAGAAAAATCCATTTAGCATTATGGTGGACTCCTTTTCGTGACTTTCAGCAAATCAAATGTTTTTAGAAATGATTGGATTTATAACTTGTGACTTTCATAGATTGATTGCATAAAAGCTTACCGGGCTTACTACGTTACGTTAGTGCGTGGATCTATTGATTTCGCCGTAGTCACTGCGCCACGGTTACGTACGTGCCTAGATCTCATATTTTTATCACGGGGTTAGGGTATTTCTCCTGTACCTGCAGACACAATACCCAGTCATTACTCGTATCTATACCCAGGATCAGGTTATTCGATTAGGTAATGTGAATACCCATTGAAGTACCCATGTCGACTATATGCGTCATTCGATTACGTGCTCTTGACTCTACCCTCCATCGATAACCTGAAATATATGACGATTACCTGCTACTCTTGGGCAGACATTCTCTTCTGTCGATCTTTTAATCGACTATTCCTACCCGTGATTATGAAGTCGATTCTATATTCCTACAATGACTACCTGTGTTACTGAGAATTGTATAGTGCATCAGCCTGCTTACTATTCTCTAGATAACGCCGCCCTAGTTAAAGGTACCAGGCGTTAGTTTTTGGGCGGGCTATGCGCTTTCCTCTTTGATAATCAGACGCGCCGTAAATTCCTACAAATCGTTTATTGTAATCATTTTCTGTCTCTGTACAGTCGCGGAATGAAAAGGTTCGTCACCTTAGTGTCGGTTTTCGCTTGCACTAGGTACTGTAAGAGTCAAACCTGCCAACATAACCGTGCAAGAAACAATGCTGCTAACATTTAAATAAATATGACGTTTGCTAACGAATGAGGTTTTGTTTGTTTATTTTTCTATCCCATCAGTGCAATGTTACAACATGCCTAGTTTTTTTTTTCAATAGATAATGGCAGGTTTTAGTTTATCAATCATAATAATCTTCTTGACAAGTTAAATCGTCAAACAACTTTGATCTGAATAATTTTGAACTTTATTGACGAACAGTTAAAGATTATTTTCTCTAACTCGAGATTATTCTGTAACATAGTTTCAAAAGGTAATATGTGCTCGCGATTTGTTGAAGGAATCAATTTGAAAACTGACGAACCTTTTCATTCCGTGACTGTACATCAAATTCTTCAAAAATCAAGTCCATCTTTGAGTCTGTATTTACGCCCTAACTGGGCGTTGCCCTGAGGTCTTTAGTTCACAGAAAAAAATACAGATGTCTCTTGTACAGGAAAATGTACTATGGCTGGTAGCCATCGAATTCAATCGCAGTTTTCATGCAGTTTAATGCGTTGGCTATTGATTACCTGCCAGGTACTGCGCCATGACTAGCAGCTAGCAGCCCTGCAGCCCGATTACGGTAACTTTTAACGTCTACAATCCAGACGCGTTTCTGATTCTGCAATACGATTGGTCAAAACAGCTGACGTACGCTGTTGAACGACCAATCGTATCGCAGAATCGAGAAGCGTGTCTGGATTGTTGACGTTAAAAATTACCGTAATCGGGGCTCTGTTCTAGTGCAGTAGCTCCGCATATCGCGTCACCGCGTGACCCCAGGCCTAATTTACTGCAAATCGACTATGTGCACTACATGGCATGTGTACGCGATCGACATCGGCTGATCGAAAATGAACCGCAACACAAATACCAAAGGTTCTTAATGCCTCGACGACTAGGTATGATTCGTGGTGCAGTATTCCACTGAATAATTTAGAGTTCTAAGACTGTATTGTAACGTTTTATATAGCTTCATCGTAACAAAGTTATAAATATTTGAGAGCCTGCCTACTTAGGCCATTTTGACTGTCTTGAAACACGCTACGCAAAAAGCTTTAGAAATAAATAATACTTACGCAAGTACACGAAAATATACTATTCTTGTCCCTGATTTAGTACAATCATACAAGGTAGGTTTGTGAGTTGTGAGAAAATAAATAACCTCAGCTCTAATTTTTACTCGTGGGATTTCACGTTTATACGTTATGTTACCCAAAGGGCCTATTACACAACTTTCTGCAATATATCATTCTAAATTTAGCTTCGCCGAATCCGTATTTTGGTTTGTAAAATGTAGTTCTGTAAAAATAAGGAAAAATTCATAAGCGAAATATTAACATCATTAATCTGCAATGTTTGAAGAATTAGTCGTTCAATTTTGTGGTAAAAGAGCACTCAAGAGCCCGTTGTCGGCATTAATTATTTCAAGTAACGCCCTCAAAAGCTCTTATGAACGTCAAATATGAATTTGAATTCGCGAAGCGAATGAATTTGCTTCCATTCTTCCAAACCATAATGACAATTGCAGATGTTTTTTACTCGATATCAATTAACGATTCATCCAATTCGCATAATATTCACGTAAAATAATGGTCCGTGTAACATCCCAAAATGAAATGGGGCGAAAACCTATTAGTTTTGCTAGTTATTTTACTGCGAGCAAACATCTTTGCAATTCACACATGCACAGGCACATAGCTCGTAGAGACGATGGCCGTTGGGGCAGGAAAGTTCTCGAGTGGCGACCACGGGCTGGAAGACGTAGCGTGGGCAGGCCTCCTAATAGGTGGACCGACGATCTGGTAAATGTCGCGGGAAGAGCCTGGATGCGGGCAGCGCAGGACCGTTCATTGTGGAAAACCTTGGTTGAGGCCTTTGTCCAGCAGTGGACGTCATTTGGCTGAAACGAGAAACATCTTTGAGAGGCAGGTGTAAATTCTCACGTGAAAATATTCCTTCAGGTACTCTATTGTCGCGCCGGTGGAAAATGAAAAGTTCAAAGGTCGTGACATTTCCTAAAATAGTATTTGCTGAATGCAATCTCCTATGAAAACTTCCATTATTACATCACCTATAATA
Organism: Ostrinia furnacalis; assembly: GCF_004193835.3. Classification (NCBI taxonomy): domain Eukaryota; kingdom Metazoa; phylum Arthropoda; class Insecta; order Lepidoptera; family Crambidae; genus Ostrinia; species Ostrinia furnacalis. The sequence goes on from NW_021132888.1 coordinate 35,150, forward strand.
GGATATTTTAATTAACGTTCTCTTCACGGCTTGAGCACCCGTCAACTAACTGGGGGCAGAATCAATTACGGCTGAAGGTCAGTTTACTTTCGAGATTAATTTCGTCGAGGGTGTGTCGGCATCACAATAATGTACTTCCTATCAGCTTGTTTGCACTTGTCTTCATAATTCGCATCATCTAGAATTACATGGAAACATAATTTCGGTTCCTAAGCCTCGTCGCCAAATACTTTATTATTTTGGCTTCAAATTCTGTTTTTGCACGCTTTTCGTTCATTTGAGAACTGTACTTATCAAAGTTGCCTACTTAAGTATTTCTTGGTAGTTTATTTTATGAATGGAAGTCCTCGCTATTGTTCTTGGCAAAACGTTGGACGTTACAATACAATAAACTTCTTAAGGCTTATACAATATTGAACCCGGGAATGGAAATCAAAGTGGCCTTTGTGACTCCTGTAAATACGGAGTTTTCTTCTAAAACGAAAACACAGAGTGGGAACGCAATGTCGACTCATCTCTTTTCTTGCGAATAAGCAATTCTTATTAGATTACAAAGGTTCAAGGATGATGGAGTATCCCTTACCTGAACATGCTCGTTCCTAGTTTCATGTTGAATTTATTTTCTTCCGTGAGGCGCGGGGTAGAGCAGATTTATCACGGTTTTATAGACGGAGTGTCAATTTATATGTCGACGATTCTACGGTCTATGGTCACGCAAAGGCTGCATGGACAAACTTACTTATTTATATGAAATAACTCGTGTTTGTTCATGTAGCTAATGTTTAGGTTTCTTTCAGTCAGTCAGTTCTAAAGCATTTTGGATTTAGTACCATCAGATCGTTTCAAGTTAAAAAAAAGCTCTTACATCTTTTAAGAGTTCTCAATATTATTTATGAAATACTCGATATAATGTATTATATGAGCAAATTTTTATAGACAATTCAAGACAGGACATAATGGATGACGCGAAAATCGGCTAGGAGTGGCTTAGAAGGTTGTCAATCAATCGATTACTGTCATTTACAAAAAGGCTCTACTTCTAATACGTTTATAAATATTGTTTCCGACTGAACCTATTATTAGTTAATCCAACATAGTGTGAATTTGTCGCACGCGTATAAGCTATCATTATCACCTGACCACTCCCTGAAATGCGAGCGGACTATAATAAAGTGGAAGATCCATATCCTCCCCACGTAATATACTTTAGGTGGCTCTATTAGTAGCTGTTAAGTTGTTTACTGCCCGTCAATAAGCAAAGAAGGTCGCAATCGCAGGGGCGGTTGCGTGATGGCATTCGAATGCTTTGGTCGGACTGACTTTCAGGCAAAAAAGTCCTTGAAACATATAGGTCCTTTGGTATTGGTATCGTGCGAGATTGCCATTGACACAATTTGCGTAACGTATTCGTTCAGACAGGTCGATGTAGCTTTAAGACAGGTTTTGCTAAACTGCACAACATTTTGTCTAACGGATTAGTTAAGTTAAAACAATGTGCAGATTCCAAAACTCCGACACATTTAATCCGAAATTATCATTAATTAACAAGGACTTTGCGACTCGGGCAACAAAGGTTTATACAGAATCCATCTCTAATTGATAGTTCAGCTTTTGAAAGCGGCAACGTGTGTGGAGATTAATGAACAAAACGAGAACTCGACTCAAAGGGCTTAACTTTAAGCCTGAAAATATATTGTCATTTAATAGAAAATTAAGATTATGTAAAGCATGTTTAAGAGTATAGAAAATACCTACAAAGCAAAAGTAGCAACGAGTATACGAATACCTGCCTACTGACGTTTATCCAATTTATTTGCCATTTATCAATTCATAGCAAATCGAATAACCCTTCCAAATCAACTTATTTTTACCGTAATGTCAACGTATTTCAATCCGAATCCGAAATGAAATATACTTCAAAGGTAGTTTGTGTTTATAGTGAGCCCTAATTTCCCGCAGAATGTGAATAAAAGTGCGATCCTCCCTCCCTTTACATCGCTTACCTTTGTTTTTCCCAAACATTTTCCGGAATTTTTTCGGCAGTGTTACATAATTCAGTAGCCTCTTTTCCTTTGGCAGGAATGGTAGGTTCTGGTGTTTTCAGTATTTTATGTTATTTAATAAGATCTTTTTACTAACAAGTATAAAGATCTCTGGGTAAATTACATTATTTATTAATAGACTCGACTCTTCTGGAAAGTTGGACGTTCATTAGTTCTTCAGTATGTATTTATGCTGAACAGTTACAACTTGCAGTCCTATTACATAACTAGCCTGGCTTTGTCATTTGTCGCAAAGTAGTCATGACATATAGCAGCTTTGTGGTCTCGTGTGCCAGAACAAAATTGCCAACAGCCATAAAATCTGCAATTGTATTTTTAATCCGTGCATTACCCTGTCTATTCCCCCTATTCATTTTATGATTTCAGCAGTAGCTGTCGAGAACAATAGCTTTAAAGGCTTCACGTTACTTACGGTCGTCTGGGATGTCTTGGCTGCTCGTAGTTTAAGTTTTATCTTAACACATGCGAAACATTTGGGACCAAACCTATCTTCAGCAAGTTACAATGCGTTGAACCCAGTTGCCCTGTTATGAATCAATTTAACTTTAGACTAGGCGAATCTGTGCCAAGATGGCCGCCAAGATATCTGAACAGTGGAGCGCTTGAAGCTTTTCCCCGTACATTGGCCCTGTTATAGCACGAAATGCCCGCCGTCGCCGTATTGATTAGACAGGACTGCTGAATGTTACATAACTACGGAGCGCGACGCGCCCGCAGACTCGTAGACTGCAAGACTAGGCACAGACTACGAATGTAGACCACTGAGGCCGACGTTATCGGAAAAGAATTGACTTAACTGTAAGACTGTTTCCTACAGTTATATTTTCAGCCCTAATCATGATACTACTACACATTCTAATGTAGAGCTCACAGAAGTACGTAATTCGAATAATAAAATGCAAATCCTGTACAAAAACTTACTCCGTCTTCCAATACGCCTGAAAGTTTACCTAACTTTCGGCGGTGTGTATTTTACGAGGCGGCCTGAGTTCTGACTCCCATCAAATTAATTGAATACGGGAGACACTCAGTCTGTTCATTATTGAATCTGGTGTGGAGATAAGGTGACGCGACGTTGACATCCACGCTTCTCGTCTCGTACATGTGCTGGTAATATAACAGATTGAATGTGCTTCCGAAACGGATCCGTCATGACTGTGTGGATATTGAAACGGGATTCAATTTATACGAAACATAATGGATACGGGAAAATACTGTTCAAATCAGATTTGTCATTTAGTTGGATTGATAGGTTAATCTTCCACAAAATTCTGAAAGGTTTTGAAACCGGAGTTATTTTATTTTGACCCATTTTGATGCTATTTATACTTACTTTTGTTACATTGGAAATGTGTTCCATTTACTATGTTTGATATGATGTGTGGGCGTGTTGAATAAGCTTCAGCTTCATGCTCAATAAGTAATTGAGTTTGGTCTCTCGTGTGATGTTTCTTGCTGAGTGCCTCCGAACATGTACAAGGCAAAGCTACATGACTTCGTAATCCGTATCTACATGCGGGAATCAGCATACAGAACGTAATTATGTTTGCTTTAGGTCGTGTCTGAAAGCCCCGTAATGCACGCAATGTTTGTTACACTGAAATTCAGCGATTCTGTTCTTATATCTCAAATATTATACAACATTTTCTCAAGATCTTTTTATGAAATTAAATGTGCATCTTTTGGTTTTTAATTAACGCTCCGAGAGATGCACTAGAGTTAGTCGCTGTGGCGTTAAAATTGTTCGTTGCGAACAAGTGCAGCAACTTTTTTATTAATATGTAGACTGTTTGGTATGCTCTACAACCCGCGGCTTTCATCATAACTAAGGTTATTATTAAGCTATTTGTATTCAAAGTTCGCCGCCTCAGCAAACACATAACTCTAATTCATAATGTGAACAAAATGTTCACTTGCTTTAATAAAAGCAATTTCACTAGTTATCGCTTACAATTCTGAGCAAAATCAACGTCTGCTCGATATCGTTAATGTGATTTTTCTCTGATTTACTTTGTATTTTTTATAACTTTCATACCCGAATTACGAAAATTGACCTAGGGGTTTGTGACCTTATAATTGACAACATCCTTTTCAAGATGTTTGAATGACTCACTTTAAAAGATCGGTTTTGTCCAGATTTTGCTGCAGGGTACAAGATTTCCATTCAGATGGTCTAATCCAGCTTTAAACTGACATTGCACCCATTGTATGATGTTATTATTTCCTTTACCTTTGTCTGCAATACCATTGTATCGTTTTAAATCCGTTTGTAATGTTGTCCTTCAGTTTATACGACTTTAACTCAAGTATTGTGTATTTTGTACAAAATGTATTGCTTATTTCATTATACATGTCAAGCTAACCGATTAAATTACAAAAGCTACTTGTACGTTAATGCCACTATAATGAAACATTACTTTCAATAATTACTTAAGTTCACAGATTAGCTGGTGCCTTATTTGTTTTTCAATTTTCATTTCTGTGCAAATTGTGTGATTATTGAAGCGCGTGATAGTTCAGTAAAACATCAAGCAAGGACCTGTTTTCTTCATATTAAGCTATCTAGATTTTACCTGTTCTTGTGAGCATTTTATTTTTTATTTCTGAATATAAATTGAATAATCATGCAAACTAAATTATTAAACTGTGCATTTTACTAGTTCACTTGCCCTCACATTATGCTTCAAGCTTAACGAAATTAAATTATGTAATACCCCAAAGCATTCTCAAACTATTTTCTCATTTGGAAGCTACTGCAATGGGAGCTCGGCAAAGCTCGTGGAAAAATTAAATCTGCAATTCTGCCAGGCAGCTTCTCTCAAATCCCATTTGATTCGCCACCACGCTTGCCTCAGCTCATTTAAATTACTACGAACTGGTTCGCACAAGTACCATTGTAATGGTAGGTTATTGTAATGTCGGTGTACTTTGCGAATTTCATTCATGCGGGGCACACCCACGCGCAATTGTCCACCATTCTCGGATTACGCAGTAATGAGGAAAGACTGCGTACTGAAACTGTATTATCATCAACACGCACCCTGAATTTTTTAAGTGCTAGTCCCTTCTAAAGCTTACAGAAATTTTCGGAAGTTATTTTGGTTTCACTGAAATAATAATGATGATGTTTTAATCAAAATGTTTGGCTACATTGCACATTTACACTTATGGGACAGCCTGTGTATTAGTGCATTGAACTGGAGCACTTGGTGGCATCGGGAACGGATGTCGTTCGGTGCCCAGAAACACCGGTGCGCATCGCTTCAACCGGCTCACGCCGGCACCGGGCAGTCTGAAAGATTATATTCATTCGGTGACCGAATAGTCTTCTGCAATCCAAATGTGTCTCTGTTACATAATCCTAAACGTCCAATTCGAAATTTCCTAACGTTCTAGTTTATTAGGCAATCAATTGCCACCGAAGAGGCACCCCACCCTAATTTCAATCTGCGTCATTTGCTCGTCAAAAACGTAATTTTGGCATTACCGGTACATTTACGTCGTCCGCTTATTGATCCAATCCTGTTTCGGCTTAATTTATCCAGTCATCTGCCCGTTTTTTGCGAAGTGGTCCCGCTGGGGTATACAGCCAGGCGTCGTCAAGCTCATAATTAAATTATGTGGAGCACGGCAATTCTCGCGTGCACTTAACGTTGACTGATTCACAGGGTTTACGTAACGCGAAGTACCCCTGGCGCATGTTTAGCGACACCCGACCCTGTCCCCCTGTTAGATCTCCTGAAACAATTAAGGTGAAGACACATCCACCGAATTGAAGGATTAAGGACAAAGAGCGCATTATAATACGTTAATCTCAAATTTCGAGACGAGTAAATTCGACGTTGAAAATTTTGCGCTGGTAAATCCTCCACAAAATCAGGGTAAAGAACCCTTCATTTTTTATGCATAAGTTCGGCTGGATTTTCTCGAGTGAGAAGACGCGCTCTTATACTTTGCTTATTACAAAATTTTGAGACGTGGTTACGATTGGCAAAACGTTTAAGCTGAAAGATAAATTATACAATTTCCTTTGGACTATTACTGCAAAATTTACTAGACCTCGAGAGAATCTGATAAGTAATGCAATTCCAAGGAGCGAAGAGTTTCAGTACTTTGTCTTTCCACGTGCATTAATCAATTGAAAAGAGCGTTCAACTTCAACCCGGTTTAATTTTGAGTACATTGCGACTGCGCTGTTTAACTTACTTATTACATAACAGACTCTTATCTGCTTTCCTTGGGTGAGTTGGGTGTAGAGAAAGAAATACGAGCGATTCTAGAAAGTCTTGTTTCTTTTTTATTTCAGCGTGACTTTACTTTTCCTTTATTTTCAGCGCGCTTGTACAAGATATATCGTATCGACTACTTTTTCAGGGGATCTTCTAATGGAAACTGTTATTTCTTCTACACGTTTTGTGTGTAATAGGGAAATTATTCTTAATTCTGTTTTGGTTAATACATTCGCATTATTGGCGTGTTATGTCATTCTGTTCCTATTCTTCGGTTACAAAGCTACCATAAAGCTGCTATTCTCAAATTTCCTCGATAGTTTGCCGCAAACCTCGCACATTTGCAATTTCAATCGATTTGCTTTGTTCTCTATTAAGGTCTGCTTTATATTTTAATGGTTGATGGCAGCTAGTATTTTGTAAAGTTAATTGGATTATGTATTCTAAATGTACATAAGGTTTCGTATCTTATTACGTCAAATTATTATCGGCTTCTGATGTTTATTCTAAAGTAAACAAAGCGTTTACATAAATAAAACGCATTTACGTGCATGTGGTAGGTATTCAGGTGCACGGAAAGCGACGGTAGTTGCTTCTATAGGCTTTATTACTTTTCCATGAAATAATTTCGTTTCAAGGCTAGATCAATTTTTAGAATGTTTCAGCGAACTATAAATCTTATCTAGATATAATCCAATAAACTTCCTTCGTCTTCACCTTCAGTTTATAACCGAGAAGTGTGTGAATCAACAGTAATCGCGTAGCAACGTGCATGACGCGTTATGTTTATATTCATATTCGTTTATTCTATAATTTCATTGACTGAAATGTTTACGGAACGTCACAATCTATCTATGTCTCGGTTACTAAGTTTGAAATACATCCGAGTTATCTAGGTCGTTGAGTTTTAGCTGAGTAATCTTACTCCGTCGTGAAAGCTTTTCACATCGTTTCTGATTTATATTGGTACTAGCGGCCGCCCGCGACTTGTACGCGTGGACTCTGTTTTACCCCCTTAAAGGTTGAATTTAGCAAAATCCCGTCTTAGTGAGCACCTACGTTCTAAAAGGAACCACAATGCAAAATTTAAGACATCTAGCACTTGTAGTTTCTGAGATTTCGTGATGAGAGAGAGAGTCCTGTGTGAGTGTGACCTTTCGCTTTAGATATAGATTTTAGTTCTTTTAAAAATATTGTGCAAATATTAGTTGATATTTATGAAATCCTAATGCACGAGTAATCCACTGTTCCAGTTTCAATCCATTTCAATCTTTCAGAAGATAAAACACCCCACTCGGAATACCGCCTCGCCGCCTGCACGCAAATTTAATATCGGAAATTGAGTCTACTAGGTTTATTCTCTTTGACCTCGCCGCAGCGCGAGGTGAGGTAAAACTATTATCTTCCACTTCATTGCGTTAACGGATCCAGTGCTGCCAAAATTTCATGTCATGTTACTATCAGTGACACTCGTGTCGTAGGACAAGAAGTACCTTTCATTATTGAAATTTTCAAATGGATTCCATCAATTGAATTAATGTAATTCGAGGTATTCAATTTAGTGAAGTTCTTTGCCAATTTCAGATTTTATGAAGACGCTTTTCTATCTAATGGAATGTTTTTTGTATACTTTATAAGTAAAAAAGATAAGGGCCTGAAATCACTGCTAGAACTTACGTGTCGTTATTATTACAAGTTCAATTAATAATTATGGATATTATGTTTGACCTTTGTTATTACAATTTGTAACAAACTATTGTTCGATCCAATGTGAATAAAATATGAAAGGCATTGATTCGTTTCGTCATAGCACGAAGTCTGANAAAAGTCTGATGTTGTCAATAATTGTATCTATAATCTATAATTGTATCTATATAATTTATAGTAAAATTGGATTGACTATGATATTTTCGGCAATATTACAGGAGTAATCTTATTTATCTACCCGCAGAGCCTGCTGAAGAATATCTCCATAACTGAATTTGATTTATTATTCTACACACGGACTCGCGTTTGTGATGAGACCTAATTGATTTGGTCCTACTGAGTTTTTGGGCTTAGTTACTAATGTGTTTGTATTGGAAAATACTAGAGAAACTGTAAAGAACACTATGTTATTATCATAATCTCTTTTCAGTCTCGTTAAAGCTTCCTCCGCTGAACAACTAAAATACAATGTAATTAGGGTAATGGAATATTTTACCAATTACTACTAGATGTGCTTCCAACCCTGACTCACGGAAAAGTGATTTATATTATTTATTATTTCAATGCTTGTCATTGAACAAACTATTCTGATGGACACTAGCCACAAATTATAGAAATATTGCGTGTCAATACAATAGTAATATTGATCACGCACTCATATCCTCCTAAAGCTGGTTACCGGCAGCAGTTGACCAGTCTTGTCGAGTCGTACTTGCACGGAAAATTGGATATTCTCCACGGTTGCACATAAATAAAGCCCATTAGCATCTTTAACCGACCAAGAGTCATCTCTGGTAGAGCTTATTATCCTAATTCTTAACAGTGCTGAAGGTTTAAAAACAAATAATAATATCTGTGATCACAAAATTGTTGCCACTTTCTCTAATTTCAAGTAATAAAAGCTTACAATGCCCCGAAATTTAATCAACATGACGCCAAAAAATTCTACGGATGTTCGAACAAATGAAGACAAAATTCAGACCATTTCATTGTAGACGAAAGGCGCGTACGCGGTGTCAGTGATAGATCCCCAGAACGGATCTCGGTAATCTATCAAAATGCGGACAGAATATCTGGGAGCTCATTCATGTAGCTTAATCAAATATTTCTGTCGACTAATGTCTGGAATATGTTTGCGAAACAAATAGATATGTGAGGTGTCGACGTTATATCCCGATTATACTAAATTTATACCCAATTGCTGTTCCATCTCTCTTTCTAGTTCAATGTTTCTCGCATTATAAAACATGCTATTATCGTCATGAATTTGAAACATATCACCAATGATATGACTCAAAAATGTCTAGAGTATTTCAATATTTGTAAATAACTCAATATTTTTAATCGCAATGACCTTGTCCAAGCGTGATTTTGTCAGGTTATTATACTATTTATCTGCTGTTGTTTAAAATTGTCTTATTTTTATTTTAGTCGTGTAGAGCTTTTGGCTGCAGAGCTCTGCGCTCTTATATTCTATATCTTGTGTATATAATACTGAAGGTTCTAAGTCTAACCCCAACTTTCTTCCAGTAAATAGTTAGATTTCTTTAAATAAATCTATCTTTTATTATTGGAACTCTAAATCTAGATAATCAAGAATATTCATGTAAGCTGGTTCAGTCAGTGTAAAACCAATAAAAATTTTGCATGGCAATACTGGCGAGCAAACTTTTTAATTGGACAAACTGCGATTTAAAATAAAACAAGGAATTCGGTGCTACTGTCCTGTCCGCCCAACAGTCTTTTGGACATTGAACAGACTCAGTAACGATATTTTTTATACACGTATTATAATTTATTAAGAGGATCTCAAAAATTGGTGTTTATAGGTACTTTTTAGTTTTTATACGGGAACATTGCAACGAAAATGCAGCGTAGAGAACGTACCTACGTGAAATGATGTCATTGCGACTATTATACAGGGTGTTTGGCGCATCGTGTGCCAAAATGATTTGGCGGATAGAANTAAAACCAAAAATTGTATTTCTCTATCCCTATCACAACAAATTCTATAAATTTTTTTTAAAAAATCTCAAAAATTTTTTGACCTCTTTTTTGTCGATAAAAATAGGTCTAGTTTCATCTATTTTCATATGTACACTTTAACGTGACTCACACTGTATTCTATATCTTGTGTACATAATACTGAAGGTTCTAAGTCTAACCCCAACTTTCTTCCAGTAAATAGTTAGATTTCTTTAAATAAATCTATCTTTTATTATTGGAACTCTAAATCTAGATAATCAAGAATATTCATGTAAGCTGACTGAACAGTGTAAAACCAATAAAAATTTTGCATGGCAATACTGGCGAGCAAACTTTTTAATTGGACAAACTGCGATTTAAAATAAAACAAGGAATCCTGTGCTACTGTCCTGTCCGCCCAACAGTCTTTTGGACATTGAACAGACTCAGTAACGATATTTTTTATACACGTATTATAATTTATTAAGAGGATCTAAAAAATTGGTGTTTATAGGTACTTTTTAGTTCTTATACGAGAACATTGCAACGAAAATGCAGCGTAGAGAACGTACCTACGTGAAATGATGTCATTGCGACTATTATATAACAGTTGAATTTTATTACTTCATTTAACAACGCATACATTTTACGGTTCTATAATCGCACTGAACATGTGTTATCCGTGAATAATTAATTTCACAATTACAGTACAAAGCTGATCGCCGCCATGCTGTCAAATGGTTTACAATACCTCGAGGAGTTTTATGGCCATCTTTTGGCACCTTTGCTCACGTCACTGTAACTACGTGTACCTTCTATTTCGAATAAAGTACTCGCCAGACTATTTCTGATCATTCGAACAGCGTTCTATGCGTTTTACCCAACAATACATATTTTACTACGCACGTGTAGCCTGGAAATACTTACACATACTCGTTACAAACTCATTCGTCTTAGTCCTCAACAGTACGTCATGTCAGCGACAAAAGAGGAGCGGATGGATTTATTAAGTGATGAGGTGCCAGTGATATATTTGTATCAGGTGGTAATCTAAAGCACATTCTCCTTTTATAAACAGGGACATCCACAATATTTGAATAAGAAATTCCCGAATACCTTTCACACCCATTTACCAGATTAACAATCTCATAAGTAGACATTCCAATTGGAAAATAAGGAGAAAACATAAGATTTCTCTTACGCATAAACAGGGATTCATCCGTTGTAATAAATCCAATGAAGGGATAAAAAAGATGCGTGAATAAAATATTAAATGACTTCCCAAGAAAAGTTTTCCGTCTGATGCTGCTTTTAATGTAAAAAGTTGGTTGAACACGATCCAGTTAAAATGCAAATGTCGAGGATTCGACGGGGACTAGTGGCTACCACTGTTCCGCTGCACTAGGTGCTTTTAACGACCATGAATATGTTCCACTATGCATAACGTTGTTAATGTGCAAAATAAGTTATGTGGAACTTGCTCCACACTCGTAATAAAATGAGTTTGATCTACTTTCGTAGTTAGCATTCGCAGCGCATCGTCTCGCCACTAATATTTATTATGCCTCTCAGACTCAGTTCAGCCCCTCTCCCTAGGAACGCCTTATTAAAAGCTTTCAGCACACTTTTAAATGTGGGCCGTTTGGGCGGAGTCAACTAATAAAATGGGTATATAGGTCCCAACTTGCGGAATTGCTAAATCTTACTTAGTCGTTTTAATTTCCTTTGCTCTAAGAGCTTTCAGATCAGAACTCTCGTATGGGTTACGATAATGTCTATTGTTCCATGTTACGTAACTTTTTCAACAAAGTCGCTCTAGGAAGGATCCAGACCGTTCGGGGGTGGATCCTGCAAGTGGTTTGTGAATTTTTCACGTCGTTACGTACGTGATCCCGATGTTTGCCCAGTTAAAAGGCCAGGCAAAAGGCACAGAATGGGTCTATAGTTCTTAGTTTAGGCTAAATAGCTGGTATAAGAGGCGATTTGGAAAATAATTAATGTCGGTGGGGCAGTGTGCGAGACGCGTTAGGTAACTGGCGGCGCGAGAGCGAGAGGGCCAACGGCGCGCGCCGGCACCGCTATTGATCGTGGGGATGACGCCCGGGGTGACCCAAATAGAGCCTTCGTGCACCCTCCGCCCCCAAACCGAACCCCCTCGCGAACACCCTTCACCCGCCGGTCGCTCCACGACGAATTTTCATATCATGCCGGTCCACGGCGAAGGAATGGCCCACCGCTCTGATACTAATGCCTTACATAATACATCAAGAACACCCCTCTGACTTATCTCCGCTTAAAATCTCTTTGTCCACTCGACGTCTACATAAGACCGGTATCCAGTGACCCAGTCACTGATGCTACCCCAAAATCTTGTTTGTTATTTCAGGTCAGTTCTAAAACATATTAAGCTTGTTATTCATGAAACTCATAAATGTTACTTTACTCGTTCCGTGTTCTATGACTTAGCAAAAATATTAATAGCTTCCCTAGTGGCGCTTGCTATTTGAATATGACATGCACAGAGGGCGCATTAGTAACTGACCTATGCCCCGGGGACCCGGGGGTGGTTCCCAGGTAGCAAGCAAACTGGTGCATGCGTACTTTATAGTGTCCTAGTGACATATTGCAATGGTATTGATCCGTACATTTGTCGACAATAATAACTACAATTCAGAATTTATAATGACGAATGTTATGTTTTCTGCATGTGAAATTAAAAAAAAACATCTGCGAGTATGAATCAACTGGAACAATGAGTAGAAAAATCCTTTTGTTTAACGTTCCAGTCCAGAGCCGGTAAAATGAAAAATACGCTCAGAGCGAGGGCATGGCGGACGCTGAAATTGAAAAGTGCAACTTTGCGTTTTATTGTGCTGCGAGGAGGCACAGCCTCTGCGGGAGATTGCGAATAAAATGCCACTACCCTGCCTCAGCGCTTTCAGCATTTACCTCACCTCATCATTGTAATTGTATCGGCGACAGCGATTTAATATTCTGAACCCGTTAACGGTCAGGCGGTGCAGATTTTTATTGCCCAGTAACACCTTCACGAGCGAAACTTGCAGAGTTACGGGACTGCTAAGGAGGCACGTTTCCCCCTTAAATATAAAATGTAAGGGCCATATTACGTGACCAAGTGGAGTCGGAAAGTTGGTCTTTGGATGGACGGTCGAGATATGTCTATATTTGCTGACATGTAATTACGCGGGTCAGGCCGTCAAGCGCCGGAAATTAATATCGGACAGGTGGCGCTCCTGGCCGCCCGGAAACGGAGTTGCCAACTTGCCACGGTAGCCACTTGATAGACTAACAGGCTTCCGAATTCGCAACGATAAAAAAGGCTGCTTTTTTATGAAACTTCGTCTGTTGCTAATTGAAAAAAGTTACAAAGCCGTACGAAAATTTGCTCGGATACAAAATGTTCCCAAAAGCTCTTTTTCTTTTTTTGCAATTTTCATTGCTCTCTGAGTTTCGCTTAACTTCAGATAAACGACGAAGTTCTTGTTTGTACAACGATCTGATCAATTTATCCATCAACCTATTTCAAACTTACATTAAGGTATACTTTATTATTGGTTCTTGTTCCTGATTACTTTTCCGTCCTAATTATCTGTACAAATATTATTTTGCGGCGCGCCTCGTGTATCATCCTGGCGGGCTGATGGCGGCCGAATCAAATCGATCATTACTGCCGTACATACATAGCACCGAATGTGCAGCAAACTGCTCTACTAAGGCAATTTATTTTATCGATTTTCTAAATATAGCCTCCTGTGTGCACCACCAATCTATGCTGCAATGAAAAATTCATGGACTTGATAATGAAGGCAGTGAAGCGACTATTCTTCTTTACCAACCCAAGTTCTATAAGTAGCTTTTATATAATTTGACCTGGAAAATTATTTCTAAATCCGAGTCATAAAATTCGTAGCCTTTCAAGGTCAGACCCGCGCGGCTGATATTTTTCACTAGCACTTCCATTCGGACAAAGGATTTAATGGAGCCAATGTAATGCGTCCGAAGCCCTTTTTCGGTTTTAATGTGGGTTTCTATTTCTCGATGGTGAGGTAATAAATTTTGGAGCGCTCCAAAGGCGAGACTCGCGGATTTAGTCAGCCGGGAATCGCGGCTACTTAGAACGGGCTCAGCAATAAAATGTTTACGTCTACAATTTATTTATGTACGGAGGTTATGACATTATCATAAAACGAATGCTATAAAACGAGCTCAGATATATTCTTTCGATATAAAATTTCTATACAGTTCGATAAAATCAAATCTACTACACGCATGATTTAAATCTGGACACACATTGTTTCAAAAGCTATGAATAGTCTAGTCGCCCTTCATAGTAAATAACCTACTTCACCCTTATCCGGTATCCTTAATGCAAGGAAAATACTCTCTCGTTTAAAATTCATTCTCAAGATAAAGCCGTCTGTCAATATTCAACATTACATTAAGGTTGGGCGCGCCGAAAACGATCCTCCGGTCTGCCTCCGCCGCCCTACCAACAAGTTCCTCGTAAATTTTTATCACCGCCGTCGACTGACTGCAGATATCTGAAAACGTCGCTGTTATCTGATTTAAAGAAGTAACATTTTTGCGTTATGATAAATGTAAGGATATTAGGATGCGACTCGGGGTATGGCGTTGATCAGGAAGGCTGTCATCGTACCGGTTGTGGAAGGTTAGCTCGCGGTGCCGCGAGGGGCGGGCGCGACGGTAGAGGGCGCCCTGCGCGGCTGCGCGCGACGGTGGCGGCGCGGCGGCAGCGCTGGCGTCGTGACGCAGTGTGACGTCAGTGCGCCGTCGGCTCAATACGCGCTGGCCCCATCGTCAGTCGCCGCCCGAACCAGGCCGCCGAACGTCGCGCCTTGGCCATCCGCGCTCATACTCATACCGGGTTTTAGTTTCGTACCACGATGACATAGCCCTAGTGCCGTGCAACGAGACTACGTGAAGCGCACATATTTTTAAGTTTTTTCGTTGGAACGAGGAAACCGTAAAGGTCCCCGTTGTTGCAGAACTAGCGACGACCCACCCCATTCCGTTGAGGGACAGAGGCGAGACCAAGAGGCGGCTTACACCTTTTTATCCGCCTTTTTATAAAGACTAGCGAAAATGGGCGAGGTGAGTGCGGTGCTTGCAGTAGTGCTTGCCTTAGCGTTTGCAGTAGCCAGCCTGAAGTACGAGGCCAGTGCTTTCGTGAGGTGCAAGTGCATGTCGAGGAAGTGAGTGCTGAAGCCGAAGGAGCCGCAGCTCGCCAGTCCCTAACTATCGTGATCAGTGCTTGATTTCTTCTGGGCATGACCCATAGGTCACGCAGAACTTCATCTGCACGTTACACTGCCTTTGTTCTGCTAGCGCAAGAAAAGTGCAACATTAGTTTTTTGCACCGACTGTTCCCAAACCCACTATCATTAGAGTACGAATCTATTCAAGCTTGAATTCTCACAATTAATTTTTTCTTGCACTATTTTATAATTCATATTTTCGGGGTGTATGTTCTTATTTCTGTGAAAGGGGTATAAAACAGTAAATTGGTGAAATATGTCAAATAAAGGCGATATCACAGTTGTGAGAACGGCGCCGGCCGGGTTGCGTAACTTGTCTGTATCGATCTGTGCGGAGCGCGAGACACTTTGCTCTTCCATATGCCTCTTCTCTTCACAGATCCATCTGTGATAATCATATTGAATATGAAACTAGAACATACTCTCTTTTAGATCTCTAGAAATAGGATTCAAATTAAGCAGAACATATTTAGGAGTAAGTAGGCTTTACTTAAACGCCTCGCAGTTCTTCCATTTTGATTTAGGTAGATGGTCATTCTGAAAATTATAAAGATTTCAAAAATGCAGAATATCATGATATCATCGAAATAGTCTTCTTCTTAGTTATCTCAGTGTTTCATTACTTTTGTTACAATTCTCTTTACGGTCACTTTACATGGATCAAAAAATCATGGCACACCTACTTCAGAACTCATTTCAATGGGGTTCCTTTAGCTTCAGGGGTCCGAACATGCCAAGGCACTAGTGTAGTTACAAAGAAGATTCGCTAGGTGCTCCGAAGGAAGTTGCTAACAGGTTGTCGGGAGCGCCGTGCTTGGACACGGACNTAAAAAAAAATATTTTATAGGTACAAGCAAGTTTTTATTCTGAAATGCAGTTGTACTAAAACGAAAAAAATAATGCATAGTTCAAATAATTTCGAAAGCTTGTAGCGCAAACCGAAAAAAAGAGGAATAAATTCCATGCGCGATAATAAAATAAAACGCTTTTTTTCAAATACTTACATCTTTTTGAAAAAAACTACGTTTTATTTAAATTAAATTGATGGTTTAAAAAAATTACCCAATATTCGAAAAATCCGGATAATCCGGATTTGTACGTAACACAAATCCGGAAAACCGGATTTAAGAAAAATCCGGATTTTGCTATCTCTACGTGCTTGGACACGGACCAGCGAAGGTTTATTAGAAAATTGCCTCGTCATTATGTCATTTAAATCGCATAGAGCACCGTCGCTCTATTGGAGTATTTCCTTTATCCTCTATGACGACAGCATGCATCAATTAGGATGCTAGACGGTCCTTGGGGAGTTTCCAAATTGTCTTAGTCTAAGCACGCGTAAATTAGTTAAAGAGTGCTACAGAAACCTTTGTTTTAGGATAGTTTTCTCAGAACTCCCCTTTTCTATCATGAAGTTGACTATTTCAACCTTACTCTAGGAGCACTACGTTTTTTGAGTTAACTCTTAGCAATAGTTTTAATAGTATAAATACATCTTTAATAGATCTTATACATCTTTCTAGAACTAGATTTTGCTATAAAATCTTTTTTACGTAATTGGTTACCACTCCCTTCAGTCAGCTTTGCCGTGTTACCTAAGTGGTATCTGTACGCCCTAGGGTTTCTATTGGCACAAGAAAAAAGCTATAGCTAGCGATGGGTACGTTTCTAATTTAAAAGAAACATCACACTAAATAACTATAGGAAAATAAATTTTAAAATAAATAACTTACTTTTAAAATTCCGGAAGAAAATAAGTATCATTTATACAGTGCAGGACCTAACAGTAACAGATGGAAATGTTAAAGCATGTAATAAGTTATTTATCAGACATCAATCATATCCTTTTAAAGATGTTGTCGCATCATACATGGCATATTCAATGGAAAATACCATAAATCACATTTACATCGAATGCGGCCTCGATTCGACATACATTTATACATCATATCACCTTTGTCAATGTTTGTGTGCATATTTGACGATGATGATTTTCACATGACGGGCCAATTGGTTATAGTAACTAAGAAATTGATGCACATAACTAGAAGATAAACTAGGATTAATTAGTTGCACATTTTGTTAGCTATGTCTGCCATCAGCAGGTGTATAGACTTAGGTCATGACATGGTTTCGATGATCTCGCGTTTTTCCTAGTAACGGTGGATAAATATTTAGTCTAACGATATTTTAAGAATATTTAAAGAAATATTTTTTTTAAACTTATACTAATAATAATCTCGATTGATAGCTACATTATCATTGTTTTAAAGTAGGACGTGTTAGTAATATTAAACTAACAAAGTAACTGCTACAAAGATGCTTCAAATTAAGGACACTTTGATAATCTCAAAAATGATCGGATTATCTCTATTCGCGTTATTTACTGACTGATTTTAAAGTAATCGAATTATAAAAAGCATAAAAGATTAATTTAATAATTTTATTCTCTTTCTTTAAATACATTTCTAGAAAAACTTAACATTGTTATCATCAATTAAATAATCTTTTTGTAATAGTACCTCAAGTAATTGGAGTTATCTTTAACCTCAGTTTAACTGGTTAACTGTTAGTCACTTCGGACGTCCTGTGGTCAATGTTCTTAATAATATAATTTAAAAAATAGAATGCATAATATTTATGCAACCTTGATAAGGTTATCTTAATTATGCTTAATTTGTTATAATTGCACTTTAATACGGCATTATTAGGTAAACACGGTTTATTATTCAACGGTATTAGTATTTATCTATCGTTTATATTGTCGTTATTTGCAAAAGTCTTTCGCTGACTTAATTGTAATAAATGTAGAGTTAATCACTTAATATCTCTAACAGTATCATTTTATCAGTAGCATTTCAACAGTACATAGTTTATTTTGAATTAACATTCTTATCGTTAGTTATTGTCAATTAATCATTTAAATTAAGAATATTATATGAAATAGACATTGTGAATTTATGGGAGTACCTACCTAAGGCTAGGCACAGACCACCGATTTTTAGTTGACCGATAGTTGAGTAGGGCTGTTAATCAGTATGGAGATTTATGAAAGTGCGCAAATTAGATCGGCCAATTCTTCATACAAATTAGAATCAGACCCAACTATCGGCCGACTAAAAGTCTGTAGTCTGCGTCTAGGCTAAATGGTCAATCTTCCCAAAGCGCATTTAGTAAAAGCTTCAATGACACTTCTCCCGCGTTCAAAGTCTGTCTGTTATTAATATAACGACTGCACGTGAAATTAACTGTCCCGTCCTATGTTTTGGCACGATCGCGCCGCGTGTCGTCACCGGCCGGGGTGTCACGGAATGCGTCGTCTCATTAATGTTAAAAATAATTGTCTCATTCACACGTCATGCATCTACTACGATAGTAACCACTAATTTTCGGTACAAAGCAGTTCTGTGACCGTGGCAATGAATCTTTCGGCTGAACGTTCATTGACATTTCTATTTAGAGTTAGTGGAACACATGACTTTTATATTAGATACGTACGCCGACCGACCGACTTCTCGGTTTCGTAATACGAATGCGTATCTTAAAGTAACGCGGGCGATTTATTAGATTAATTGGTTCGTGTAACATTAAATCTATAAAGGTTAAACGGATATTCGTAAGTTTACACAGAAAAACATTAAATCATCAGAAGTCGGTTAATACAGATGACCTTTTAAAATCCCTAAAATACGTTCAAAGTCAGGCGAACCTTGCCAAACAAATTTACTCAACGGCCCTTCAAAATTCATATCGCTCTTTGACAGAACCGGCTATTGCAAACGGGACGAATTCACTTTTGAATAGTGTCCCCAACCAAGACTTGCTCTTGGCGAAACCCCTCTAAATCTTTGTCACTTACCAACCCGTTTCAAGACACTAAATGAGCTCGTCTACCCCTCGGACGGTGTTAACATTTCATTCTGACCAGAACCAGTTTCGATTTTCCATCAGATATTCCGGTTTAACCTTTATAGAGATTATAAATGCGGTCGCCGGGGTCCGGGGGTGGCAACCTTGTCTTTTAGCTATTTATGTCGAGGGTAGCGGGGGTTGGGTCGCGCTGCGCATGCCCGGAGTCCGCCGCTTATGTAATGCGGGCCGAACATGCTGCCGCATGTCTGCCACTTCGGCTAACGTGATCTTATGCCGTATGAATATTCCATCATCCCCTTTGCCGCGTTTATGGCGGCCTTTATGGCACTTAATTAAGTGCTGGCAGTAAACCATCTAGCCGTAGCCTCCCGTCGCCCGTTTCTATGCGGGTAGGTAATGCGCTCGAGTCTTAGGCTTCGCGCTTCCCACAATTTGCTCCAGTTATTCTCATCGTGACCTTCAGCAGAATTCAGGGCGCGGTTTAATGAGGCCTGCATGAAAACGTTGATCAATTATCGACGGCGACGCGCAGCTCGCCTGTTTACGGCAGCGCGGACGCATTTAGAAGCAGTGACATTACCGCCCCTATTGAACACAATGCGTTATTGCACTTACGTAAGAGCTGACACAGTTTCCTGGACACATATAAGCTTTGGGATCGTGTGCGATGAACGTGGGTTTAATAACAGCGTTTACGTAATTGCAGAATTGTGGTCCACGTCAAAATCTCTTCATAAATCATCATTTCAGGGTTGAGTCTCGGTTTAGGAGTTTGAAGCAATAGGTATAATAAATCTTGGTTTTTGAACGAAATCACAATTGGTAAAGTCGTCATGCATCGAGGTTTGCGGTGTCCTTACAACCGCGCTCAGGTTCGCACGCGCAACTAGTTCAGATCAATTGAGTGCCATTGAGTTGGTCCCTAGCAGGACTATAGTGTGTACGTTCGGCAAGGTTATAACCACGCGATCTGTATTATCAGTTGCTGTGTGCGAGTCGCTGAATGACGCTCACTATAGCTGTTTAGTTACACATACCACGTTGTCAATGGTCACTATATTACAATGCATTACAGTATAAATATGCCATAGTAAATTTTCATGCAAGGAAATGGATTTTGATTCAGATTTCTTCCCTTAAAATCCATTCCCTTGGTACTTTACCTACTCTAGCTACTTTTTTATTTTGAGCATAGATATTGCATGGCCGTGATGAATGTTCGTTCGTACCCTTAAAATGATTCCTGTGTTTGTTTTAGATCATACATTAAACCATGCGATATCATTGTTGGCCACTTCCACCCCATCCATGAGCATGGCCTGTAGGGCCGCCTTGTAGAATGTGTCTAGCCCCTAGTTGTGTTTGCAGCATGGCCGTACCGACTCGTACCGCGTCGCGACCATCGGGCCCATAAAGGATGATAATAGAACCGCAGACGGGCAGTACAAGGTTTTTATTTGCATTACCATCTTTCATTTTTGTGACAACCAGTGGCGGTTGATACCAATATTTTGCCAGTCAACTTGCAACTTTAAGATCAGACAAGAAAGGGACATAATTTCTTCTTGTTTTATATTATTTTCATTTGAAAGAGATATCAGAAGCTGAAACATTAATTCAAGTCTAAGAAGTGCCTTCTTTTGTTGTGACAGCAGTATTGACCATGTCACCCGCCACTGGACTCTTGCATGCTTGTTTTTGTATTTTTTTCTTCGAACCATTTCGACTATGCATTTTGTTACACAGATCCATCAAGCTGTTTTACTATTAATGTTAAAGCTTTGATAAACAATGTTACAATTGACTGTGCGTTATGTATATGACGGTATGTAAATAACTCTGTCGCTAATAAGTATTTGGTGTGCATTCCAGACACGCCGGAAACCCCCCGCAAAAAAACGGAAAGCAGGAGACTTAGATGATCTCAAGCAGGAGTTGGATATTGACTTTCACAAAGTAACACCAGAGGAGCTCTACCAAAGATTTCAGACACATCCAGAAAATGTAAGTTCAATTCAACCAGTCAAGACCTAAAGGCTAATTTTATTTGTTGGTCTATTTGGATGACGTTTGTGAATTGTTTTTTTTTTCTTCTAGGGCCTTAGTCATGCGAAAGCGAAAGAGAATTTGGAAAGGGACGGTCCAAATGCTCTCACCCCGCCAAAACAGACGCCCGAATGGGTGAAGTTTTGTAAAAATCTGTTCGGCGGCTTCGCGTTATTATTGTGGATTGGTGCTATTCTATGCTTTATTGCCTACGGAATTCAGGTCAGTATGTCTTCATTGCACAGTCTCGTCAATCTTCAATCGGCACGTTCCATTAAAGATTATTTTGAACTTGGCTCCTAGAGATGCAATTTATGTACAATTGTTCTAGAATTTGCTATTCTGAAATTAATGGTAACTGTTAAATTTATTGACCGTGCCTCAAACTTTCCATTGAGCGACACGTGTCGGACATTTCTGGAGTATGACTTACAAAACAACAGTATTATTGTACAGTGGTGTAGGTAGTATTACTAACTCATTCCTTGATGCGCTATAACTTTTCTTGGAAGTTCAAGTCTGTTAGTATAAGAAGACAGAGCTTTGATACACCTAAAACATCATCACATAGTACTATAGACGTCACATCAAGCTAAAAGACTATAGCATTCAATGTCGACAGACAACATCACAACAGACTATACTTTTTTTGTTGCAAAATCGCCTCTTTTACTAGGCACATAAGAAGCCACCGTGTCCATCTTGACGTGCTGTCGTCTCTACTCATAGCCTGAAGTGGCGTTGTACATCATAAACCTAAAACAAAGCCATCGTTATTCATAATAGTGTGTCCACGCTGGGCGAACGGCCTCGCGCGGCAAACTCGACATCCTGCTCACTCAAGAGCAGGGTGAGCAGGATGACCAGCGTGCCGCGCGAGCCCGTGCGCCCAATGTGGACGCACCATAATAATCTTTCCTTTCTAGGCGAGTACCGTCGAAGAACCAGCGGACGACAACTTGTATCTCGGAATCGTATTAGCGGCTGTGGTGATCGTCACGGGCATATTCTCGTACTACCAGGAAAGCAAGTCGTCCAAGATCATGGAATCCTTCAAGAACATGGTGCCCCAGTTTGCTACCGTCATCCGCGAGGGTGAGAAGCTGACGCTGCGAGCGGAAGACCTGGTACTCGGAGATATTGTTGAGGTGGGTTTGGTTATCTTCTGTACTTTAGTGCCATTTCAGATTTATGCGACTCTAGCGCGCCGTGATAAAATCTTATTGATGACATGGCGCGATAAAAGCTTATTACGGCGCGCATCCTAGGCCTACTGATGTCTTTTGACACTGATCATTTTTTGGTTCTCTGTCCACCTTATGGTGGACGTCCTACGCTACGCTTGCTGGTACGTGGCCTCCAATCCAGAATCTTGCTGCCCCATCGGCCAAGGTAGCAGGAAGGCACTGTATGCAGGCCACTACCAACCGGCCAATCTAGGAGGCCTATATTCAACAGGCGACGTGTGGCTGAAATGATAATGATGATACATAATGAAGATGTCCATTTTTATGGTAGTTTCGTAAACAGAAGATAAAAGAATAGTGCTAAATGTGTTTGACACTACACTACATAACTTGCATTTTGATTACTTTGATCAAATAATGTAAATGATACAGTCATTAAGTTACCGATTCTTATAAAACTGTGTCTCCTGTAGGTGAAATTCGGCGACCGCATCCCAGCTGACATCCGCATCATCGAGGCGCGAGGCTTCAAAGTAGACAACTCCAGCTTGACCGGCGAGTCCGAGCCCCAGTCCCGTGGTCATGAATTCACCAACGAGAACCCGCTTGAGACCAAGAACTTGGCTTTCTTCTCTACCAACGCTGTTGAGGGCACCGCGAAGGGAATCGTCATCTGCTGCGGAGATAACACGGTAAGATACCAACCCATAGTATAGCCATAACCATAACCCATATAAGTACCGTGTTTCATGTAATAAACAATTTGAATTTGAATTAGGATTTTGACACCAAAAGTTGCATTTTATCCCGCTTATCGGCAAGGTGGCAGTTAAAACATTTCATATTTTTGAGTCATAAATTGTTTTGTAAAAAATGATATGAGGTTATTTTTATTTTCCGTTATCACGAGTGAAAGGAAATTATTGAAACGATTCTTTCACATAAAGGGGTTTACTTCAGTAATACGTTTTTATTACATCAAACTTCGAGTAAAATATATCCAAGGACAGAACTAGACTAGAATAGTCTATACTTGTCCTATTTGTTATTAGTCATTTAAAAATAGCTGAAAGTACGCCATAAATTAACATAACAAGGATTCCCATAAGCCCCATGATGTATTGGTGCACACGCACTTGCAGCCTTGACCAATTTAACTATAGCGCACATGAACATTGATCACGTTTGCGGAATTTTCCACTATGAAGTCTAAATTAACTGGTCATCCATTAAGGTTGATTAACTTCCCTTTGTTAAAAAAAGTGGGACAATAATCATTACGAGACTAAATTACTTTTCCTGCCAGACAGTATAGTAAACTTCATACATAATTATAGTATGGAATTCATGTACAGTGAACATCAAATAGTTCGTGACACACAAAGTAGGCAAAAAGTTCGCAGCACGTCTTTGTTACAATTGGAATAAGGATGTGTTTTCAACTTTTTGCCCACTTTGAGTGTCACGAAGTATATGACACTTACTGTATGATTCAATGACTAACAAGTAACTACGTTTGTAGGTGATGGGCCGTATCGCTGGTCTGGCCTCTGGTTTGGACACGGGAGAGACCCCCATCGCTAAGGAGATCCACCACTTCATCCACTTGATCACGGGCGTGGCCGTATTCCTCGGAGTCACCTTCTTCGTCATCGCTTTCATCCTTGGTTACCACTGGCTGGACGCTGTCATCTTCCTTATCGGTAAGTTTTACAGTTACATCGTTGAGATGATGCGTGATAGAAGGTCACAAGTCTAATAAAAAAATGGCTTTGTTCACCTGGATGAATCAGTTCTAAGGTGAAAAAAATCATCCAGATGAGTCAAAATCATTTCACCTGGGTGATATGTTCCAAGGTGATATGAAGTCACCATAAATTCCACTTTCTTCACCCGAGTGAACATAGTCAAATAAGGCTCGATTCGACCAAACTTTTATCCGAGAACAACTCTTGGTATAACTGACATATTGAAAGTTTCAGTATGGGAAATATGTCAAAATGTCGAAAAAATGACGATTTATTCCGAGATTAATATTTACTCGTTTGGTCGAATCCACCCTAAACCGTTATTGGTGTCAAAACTTTCAAGATTTTGTTAGCAGAATCATTGAAGTCTTCTGGTGGCATCTAACTCAAACTGGCACTCTCTTACAGGTATCATCGTAGCCAACGTACCCGAAGGTCTGCTCGCCACCGTAACCGTATGCCTGACCCTGACTGCCAAACGCATGGCCTCAAAGAACTGCCTGGTAAAGAACTTGGAAGCCGTAGAGACCCTCGGATCCACGTCTACCATCTGCTCTGACAAGACCGGAACCCTGACCCAGAACAGAATGACTGTGGCCCACATGTGGTTCGATAACCAGATCATTGAAGCTGATACCACTGAGGACCAGTCTGGAGTACAATATGGTGAGTTTGAGTTCATATTGGTTCATGGTAGGAGTCATTTTAAAGATCTAGGACAATTTTATACAAAGGGCGTGTCACATACAAAGAAAGGAAGCAGGTTCATTTTCGTGCCTGGCTGCGCTAATGTTTTATGATCCTAACGCGTTGAAATACGTTGAATGTTGTCAATAGTATTAGCCCATTTAGGTTAGATTTAAAGAACTTTATTCTCATAAGAAATTTACATTTCACTTATAATGAGATACTAAAATATTTAATAAATAAATAAGTTACAAATTAGTCACTGGTACTAGTAGCTGCTAGCCTGCTATGTGTATCTTAAGAATCTAATACATTATCATGCACATTATCCTCTTCAGCATTACAAGGCAGCCGCTGTCATTAGTTCCTAACATTATGATTCTTTATCATCACTCACTTATCATCCTGACGTTATGATTNTCATGATTCTTTGTCCAGACCGCACCAGCCCCGGATTCAAAGCCCTCGCCAAGATCGCTACTCTCTGCAACCGCGCCGAATTCAAGGGAGGCCAAGACGGCGTGCCCATCCTGAAGAAGGAAGTCGCTGGTGACGCGTCCGAAGCCGCTCTCCTCAAGTGCATGGAACTGGCCCTCGGAGATGTTCTGTCGATCAGGAAGCGCAACAAGAAGGCTTGCGAGATTCCCTTCAACTCCACCAACAAGTACCAAGTGTCCATTCACGAGAGCGACGACCCCAGCGATCCCCGCCATCTGTTAGTAATGAAGGGAGCACCCGAGAGGATTCTGGAACGCTGCAGCACTATCTTCATTGGCGGAAAGGAGAAGGTAGCTTAGTCTTACAAGTATACTTACCTTTAGTTTTCTTTGGCAATAATGGTATATTTTATGGACAACTACGACTTAATTGCGTTAAAACGAATTTTAAAATGTCATTCAAATAACTTTGGATACTGCATAGCAACTTACGTAAAGTTGAAAATCAGTTGCAACCTTCAACCTAATTCCATTTACAGAAGATTTATCGATTCAACTACATCACACTTCGTCTTTAACATATGTACTTAAATAAGTATTTTTTAACGTGCAATTAAAATGCTAGACTCATGACGTCATCATCAACAGGTCCTCGACGAAGAAATGAAGGAAGCGTTCAACAACGCGTACCTCGAACTCGGCGGCCTCGGCGAGCGTGTGCTCGGCTTCTGCGATCTGCAACTGCCTTCGGACAAATACCCCATCGGATACAAGTTCAATACTGACGACCCTAACTTCCCTCTGGACAACCTGCGATTCGTAGGACTCATGAGCATGATCGATCCTCCCCGCGCCGCCGTGCCCGATGCCGTGGCTAAGTGCCGATCTGCTGGTATCAAGGTCAGTAACATTCAAGCAAATAACGAATCTCCTGTCTTCGCAATAAAGTGCATTTTAGTCGGCACTGCCATGCATGGCTCGGTACCCCATCGTCTCCATCGGATACAAGTTCAACACTGATGACCCCAACTTCCTCTTGGACAACCTGCGATTTGTAGGACTCATGAGCATGATCGATCCTCCCCGCGCCGCCGTGCCCGATGCCGTGGCCAAGTGCCGGTCTGCTGGTATCAAGGTCAGTAAAGGTCACTAAATATTTTACAGGTTGAAAAATCCCTTCGTGGAGACAGTTGAACAAACGACTCTCGTTTACGCAATAAAGTGCATTTCAGCTTAATACTGGAAATACTATAAATTGAACGCCGATGACCCAATTTCGTCAGCTGATCTGTCGGTTCAAGGTCATGTAAAGGGCACACGAAATACTTCGAGGCTTAATAAATGAAGACATTAAAACAAGTATATCACTTCAACAATGTGGAGACTTAATTCCACTCACCTAAATACGTGAAAAATATACTCACGTACTACGCTGCAGTTGTTATAGAACAACATTAATTACTTAAGCCGATTACCTAACATTAGGTGACGCCATTTTGGGAACCTTACAAATCACCGTGCCATCTAAAAAGCCATTGCTTAGTCAACTAAAGTCTGGTCCGTGAGCACGTAGAATTTGTCCAATGNATGATCGATCCTCCCCGCGCCGCCGTGCCCGATGCCGTGGCCAAGTGCCGATCTGCTGGTATCAAGGTCAGTAATATTCAAGCAAATAACGACTCTCCTGTCTTCGCAATAAAGTGCATTTTAGTCGGCACTGCCATTTATGGCTCGAAGTACCCCATTGGATACAAGTTCAATACTGACGACCTCAAATGTTCTCTGGACAACCTGCGCTTCGTGGGACTCATGAGCATGATCGATCCTCCCCGCGCTGCCGTGCCCGATGCTGTGGCTAAGTGCCGATCTGCTAGTATCAAGGTCAGTAAGTCATAGAATAACAGTAACTACAGATACAGAAGATATTCAAGCATTTAGCGACTCTCTGATCTACGAAATAACGTGCATTTTGGTTAGCACGCTCATGCATAACTCGAATACTTCAGCGCTAAACTATAAATTGAACACCGATGACCCGATCTACTGGTTGGTATTAAGGTTAGTAAAGGTTACAGAAAAATGATTACAGGTAAATCCCTTCTTGGAGACAGTTGAACAAAATGCCGACTCGTTTGCGCAATAAAGTGCATTTCAGCTCATACTGAAAATACTATGAATTGAACGCCGATGACCCAATTTCGTCAGCTGATCTGTTGGTTCAAGGTCATGTAAAGGGCACACGAAATACTTCGAGGCTTAATAAATGAAGACATTAAAACAAGTAGCTATCACTTCAACAATATGGAGGCTTAATTCCACTCACCTAAATACATGAAAATTATACTCACGTACTACGCTGTAGTTGTTATAGAACAACATTAATTACTTAAGCCGATTACCTAACATTAGGTGACGCCATTTTGGGAACCTTACAAATCACCGTGCCATCTAAAAAGCCATTGCTTAGTCAACTATAGTCTGGTCCGTGAGCACGTAGAATTTTGTCCAATGACCCTAGCTACCCATCCTTATCGCTCGCGCGTAATTATATTGCTGTCGCGACTGTGCGACTGGCACCCGCAGTGAGTGTGCGAGCGCGATAACAACTTAATTACGCTCGAGCGATAAGGATGGGTAGCTAGGGGTCATTGGACAAAATTCTACGTGCTCACGGACCGGGCTTTAGCTGAACTTTCAATTTCTCACCATCCCCTCTATTCCAGGTTATCATGGTGACTGGTGACCACCCCATCACTGCCAAGGCCATCGCCAAGTCTGTAGGCATCATCTCAGAAGGCAACGAGACCGTTGAGGATATCGCCGCTCGCCTGAACATCCCAGTATCTGAAGTCAACCCACGTGAGGCCAAGGCGGCTGTCGTCCACGGCACTGAGCTGAGGGAACTAAATTCGGACCAGCTTGACGAAATTCTCAAGTAAGTTTAATTATATGGTCCTTGTACGATTCATTTTCAAAGAAAATTATCATCATCATTTCAGCCATAAGAAGTCCACTGCAGAACATAGGCCTCCCCCAATGATTTCCATATTGACCAGTTGGTAGCGGCCTACATCCAGCGCCTTCCTGTTAAAGCTAAGAAAGATCAAGATCTGAAAAACCTTTCTGGTTTGAAATATTGGCCAGATGAACAGGATCTTCTATGAAACAAACTGCAGCATCTCTAATATACTAACCTATATCACATAATAAGCTTCGTCGACTCATAAAACAAGATTTACAAAAACAGCAATCTATATTTAACTCGCAACTCATCAAAACATTTCACTCGTTAAGCTTACCAAAGATCTCGAGCGCTGTATTGGTTTAATTTATCAAATTATGTGCAATCCAAAAATTCGATTGGCTCACATGCCTTCGCAACACTTCTCTCTTACTAAGCACACAATTCATAATGATGCGCTATCATTACCAATATGAACTCAACTACAAAAATTGACACCCGTTCGAATACCACTTGCTAGTTAGATACAAAACTAAACCTTATTCCCCTCTGTTAGGTACCACACGGAAATCGTATTCGCCCGTACCTCGCCGCAACAGAAGCTGATCATCGTAGAAGGTTGCCAACGCCTCGGCGCCATCGTGGCTGTGACTGGTGACGGCGTCAACGACTCGCCCGCTTTGAAGAAGGCCGATATTGGTGTCGCCATGGGTATCGCCGGATCTGATGTGTCCAAGCAAGTGAGTACTCTCTTCTCTTTGATATACAGCTCATTTTACCTCAGATAAATCATAGGACGAGATTGTTTCTGTTATCATACGGCCCGTATGATACGGGTCAAATTCGCTCGAATATCAGACAGACAAGATGGAGTCAGGGCGTGTCTACAGACTAAGCACTGAAAAGGTCACCTTGAATAATTTCTACTTGAATAATAACAGCTCGGTCCTGTTTCACCACTGCTAATGAAGTCTCTGATAGCATATCTGGAATTTATCTCGCGGATAAACTACAAAATTTGGTTTCCTAGGTCTTGGATAAAGATTTCTGACAGATAGTCATCTATAATAATTATTAGCAATCCTCATATTTGTAACTTTATTAGCTTAGCAGCAGAAAGCAGTAACTCCTGTTAAAAACTGTTACATTCACATTATGATGGAAAGGGAAACGTTAAGATTTACCTACACATAAATAAAATCTATGTCTTATGCCCGTTTTCACCATCAATCCCTAATTTTAAGTAACCCCTATAAAAACTAAATTCCTGTTATGTGTTACCATAGGGGTCAATTAAATAAGGGAATGATGGTGAAAACGGGCATTACATCACCAGAACCACCACACTCATACACAATGTTCGTCCATAGGCCGCCGACATGATCCTACTGGACGACAACTTCGCCTCGATCGTGACTGGCGTGGAGGAGGGCCGATTGATCTTCGACAACTTGAAGAAATCCATCGCGTACACTCTGACCTCCAATATCCCTGAGATCTCTCCCTTCCTTGCCTTCATCCTCTGCGACATTCCCCTGCCACTCGGCACTGTAACTATCCTCTGCATCGATCTTGGAACCGACATGGTAAGTTCGAATTTAATACAAGCAACTTACGGTCTATTTTTCTCTGTGAAGACGTTACATTGGGAAAGGACTGGGGTTTGGATTTATATTTGAATTTTCAATCCTGTGCTAGTGGGAATAAAAGTATAAAAACAGAAATATGATAAAGTTGAGAGAATACTTTCTCAATGAAATGTCATTAACTTCTTTAACAGTTTTTGAAGCTTTGATTGGGCGATAAAAAAGATAATACCTAATTATGGCATTATTAAACTCTGAAAACAAATGAAAAAGCTTCAGAAATTGGATTTTCTTTAAGGTTTTAATAACTTATTAATTGTCGACATGAATGACTGTCCCTTGAGGTATTGGATCACCCATCTCATGATCTTGTTTATTGTCTTATGACTCTCAAACGATAGTCGTTCAAAGTCGAATGTTTTCCTTAAGATTTTGAAGCTTTGGAGATCCAGCAGATGAACTGTTTATGTAATGTAATATTAATAAGATGTTGACGTTAGGTGCCAGCGATTGCGCTCGCGTACGAGGCGGCCGAGGCAGACATAATGAAACGCCCGCCTAGGAACCCATTTTGCGACAAACTAGTCAATGAGAGGTCTCTATTGCGTGTTGCATAAGTGTTGACGTGTAACTACTAACTCGTTTTCAGCTAATAACGCCTGTGATCGATATCGTGACGAGTGGATGTCTTCCTAATTACGACTCTATTGTACTCAATCATAACGACCTTTTTACTTCGCTCAATAGTCACATGTATAGAAACATACAGTTATGATTAGGTAAAATGGAGGACATTAATTGGTGTGGTATAATGGAAAATGTGGATTCGTTAAGGCGAACTAATAAATTTTGCTATAGTAGAAAAAAGTTCTCGAATGAAATATCTCTATAAGATACGAGAAGCTACCTGTAAAAAGACAATAATCTAGATGTGTTTTGTTTGTTCTAATTCCTGGATGTTTTTGAAAGCTACGCCGAGGGCGTAGACGCTCGTCCGTGCAGGTTACCTAGATTACAACGAAAGACACAACACACTAATGTTACATGTCATGTCACGTCACCCCATCATCATGACCGAAACCGAGCATTGCGGTTGTTGTTACCGGTCACCCTCACTCATGGTTCATTTGTTTAAATTTACGTTCCACATCGGAGGAGCCCACCCACACAGACGTCATGCCATGATCAACGTTTTGTTTATGTGTTCCGATTATGTTTCTGATAGTATAAGTGCCGCGCTGCGAGCGGGTGCCACGTGAACGTCGCTTGACTTCTGTATGTGGACCATTTTACCGGTCAAAGGAAGCAAGTGTACCAGCCAGTTCGATTAAAGATTGACTGCCATAAAGGACCTTCAAAATTTTGCAAGCTGCTGACCGTTTAATTTCTAAACTAGCTTGAAAGCTTAATTTTATTTGCCAAGAAAGGCTAACAAATAAACCGTAAATTAGTCATTTTAAAATGACATTTAGATGCTGTATTTCATCTGTAACCAGACTTTCAATTTTGAACCTATGAGCGAGCATTGAAACTGTTGCAAATGAATTGCCAATCAGAAATCGACTTTATGGCAGTCAATCAATAAAGGCTAGAGTCGGCCGCCAGCCCCGCCGGCGGGTCACGTGGCGCCCGCGCGCGCGCCCTGTGCTCGGTGTTGTCGTGTACTGTGGGTGCACCGCTTTGGTCGCGAGGCGCTCACATCGCTAGTATTTGTGTAGGTGCCCGCCATTTCCCTGGCCTACGAGGAGGCCGAATCTGACATTATGAAGCGACAGCCGCGTAATCCTTTCACTGATAAACTCGTTAACGAGAGGTAAAACACCACGAGGCGAACGCACTCGTTCAAAGATATTATTCTATCCGCTAATTTGCTTGCTACCACGTGTTTAGTCTTCAATATTGAGGTTTGGTTGTTGCCTGCAGTGTGGACGTGGTCCCGTAGGTACACGACATAGCTCTCTATGGATATTGAAGGCGACAGATCGCACCGCTCCTACTTAATGCCTTGCGATGTCTTTTACATTTTTCTATACTAACAATCTCTCCTTTTCTTTAACCGTATGTAGCTTGATGTTTTGTGATGGAATAATGCGTTTTAACAAAAAAGTCGATAGCGACACAAACGCATTGTTCCATACGAGTGGTTTTTCGGTAATTTATTTGTATTGTTATTGAGTGGTGTGTGTTAAAGGTAAGTTATTTGGTGTCTCTCCCTGTCTCTGTCATTTGTTTCTCGTGCATGTACCTATGCGATCTAATCGTCTCTTTTCCTTACTAATAAACAAATATACAAGTCGCCTTTATACTTACAATTTCATTTTGACTCACTATTTATTTACTAGTAAGGAATTTTATTGTATTAATTTTATTAACATTGTTTATCTTATTACTTACTTTTTATCTCATTTCTTACCTCATGATCTCCATGCACACCACACGATATCTATTTCACGAGGAAATCGTTTCATTCAACCTAACTCACTACGCCACTAGCTTCATAACACACAAACCGTATATATCATACAGGACCATCTGTATACAATAGGTACAGCGACACTAAATCGTATTATGTAATACATGTAACAATATAATTCAGACGCTGCTAGGGCTTATTTGTAACTTCTATCACTAGAGTAGTTATTTCAATATTATATTGTATTCTTATAAGGAAGGTAACCAGTTTTTATGACTTTCAATCACGCCAATTTTTTCCTACTTTTACATCTATCTAGCTAATTAAGTAAATATAAATTAGTATTATTGGTAATTTTCGAGAATATGTAATATCGCTAGCTGTAGTACCGAGCGGCGTTACCGGAATGGTGTGTATATTTATTATGTATATGTAAGTCGCGCGACGCCCGTCGTGTTGTTGGTTTGTGCTGATTGCTTGGTGTTACCGAAGGTGCCTGCTATATCATTGGCGTACGAGGCGCCCGAGTCAGATATCATGAAGCGGCAGCCGCGGGACCCTTACCGCGACAACCTCGTCAACAGAAGGTTGGCTGCACCCCCCGCCGCCCCGCCGCGGCCATGCTTATAGTTTATCATTTGGGTGTTACACGACGAGCAGCCCGCCCAACGATCGCACACGACTCGACCGATTCACAAAGAATTAACACTTCGCCAATTTATCTATTCCAAAAACGATTTACCACTGGGTCACCGTTTTGCTATTGTTGGATCGTAAACAGCTGAAAAGCTTTATAGATGACCGATTAGAAAGCAGCCGTTTTGAAAAAAAAACCATATACCCCTTCACATCCAACAATGGTAAAATTTTAAAATAAAAATTGGCATGACAAAACGAACCGATCAGGGTTTTAAATTAGCGAATTGATAAAGTCTTTGTGTTGGCAGAAATGCGTACGGTGGTCGGTTATGTCGATCCGGACGGCGCGGCTACTCGTATTGATTAAAAAGACTACCATTTGACACTGGATGTGGAAGAGTGATAATAACGAATAAGCACTGAGCAATTGGACCCTCGATAATAAATTACCCCAACCCAAAATCTTTCTATCTAAATTGTAAAACAAACGATACCCTATGAACAAGAAAGAGAATCGCAAATAAATGATAGAAGATTAAAAGATTCAAATGAAAACTTTGTGTAATTAATAAAATACACAATAAATATACAAAGAAGATACTACATGATAGAAAACCACTTTTCACTTTATGATTTTGAAATTTTCCTTTCCTTTAGAGCTAATAAAATGAACGTTTAATATTTTAATAGAATTCTTTATAGATGAAGGGGAGCTAGTCCTTTTCTCTATCTCTTCAGTCTTCACTCTTCCATATTTAAATTAGCGTTTCAATAAAATGAAACAACGCAGTATTCATGCACGTTTAGCGACAAAATTAGAGGTTTGCCTAGTCTGCGTTTAGTGACACACTAGTGGATTAATTTGTGTGATTTTTCCGTGTTAGCGTAGTACAGTTATAGCGATATTTAAACAAAAAATGAGTTAACAGTTTATTTTTGTTTTCAAGGAATGATTTAGGTGACATGGAGCATCTGTATATTTATATTTTATTATATTTTCTTCTTCTTGATGCGGTATATCCATATGTATATAGTATTATATAACCAAGTATATATTTTAGTATAGTTTGTAGCCACAAAAGCGAACCACTCCGCTGCGAGCGCTTGTGCCTCACACACACCACACGTAGGGTACATAAGCTTTTTCAGTTTATTTCAATGCTTTAAACTTCTCCTTGTTTATGCTCTTTTTATATAGGCACACAAATCTGGGCTATATCGTTACGCTTCAAAATTATTTTATAAAATAATTGTAAGTTGTAAATTGATCTCATGCTGAAATATACAGCGTTTACAATATAGCCCGAAGAACACCTGAAGCCTTGATAATAGCCCGACTACAAGCATTCTCTGCGCAAGCACAGCAACGTCTAATGTGAACAATTTTCCTGTAATTGCCTGCAATTACGTTGCCCAGCTAGAATGGCGTACTAACAGCTTGATCGCGCTTAGCTCTCTTCAACCCTTAAATTAATACGCCTCGCATGATTGTTGTTCGTGGGGTGAGTACATACATACTAATAACTCTTGAAATGTAATTTGATGTTGTAAAAATATTCGTACATTTAGTTGATGTTATTTTCATGAAATTAGAGTAATACATTTCAAAGTAGTTTTGAACATTTTTGCAGCAACAGATTTAGTATAAACATTTTAATGCAACATTTTATTATGAGAATTTAATACCTGACGTATCTATATTAAGAATTATTGTCATCAGAATTATTGTTTATCCTATTAAAATCTATGCTATGTTGTTTGATTGAATTTCGTTTCTCATAATGACATGTTCCATCCACAAAGTATGCAAACAATTTTTTAAACAATTTCCCTTGCAAACAAAAGTATATACCTTCTGCCTTCTTACAAAGAAAAATTAAATAGTCTTTAGAATCAATCCCTATGCACAAACTTGCTTTCAAATTTCAATCTTAAGACAACACATTAGAATCGCTTTCGAAATGCAATTGCCTCCATGACATGAGCTAACACTGGGTGGGTGTTGGCAGGCTGATCTCGATGGCCTACGGGCAGATCGGAATGATCCAAGCCGCTGCCGGGTTCTTCGTCTACTTCGTGATCATGGCTGAGAACGGATTCCTGCCGCTGCACTTGTTTGGCATCAGGAAGATGTGGGACTCCAAGGCTATCAACGACTTGACCGACTCCTACGGACAGGAATGGGTGTGTACCATAGTTTTTGTAACAGGGTATTTGACACCTATTAAGTGGCATGTTTTTAAAATTTCAAGCCGCGATTCTGTCATACATTTAGTATGACAGTACCTACAAGACGATGACGTCACTATTTTACCAACTTGTGAAAAGTAATCGAGTATTGAAGAAATGAAAAGTTCACTTACAAAAGTTGCGCCTGATAAATGGTATCAAATACCCATTTACCCAAGTCTTCATCACCATATTTTCAATAGCTTCAATTCTGTACTAAGTCCACAACTTTCAGCTAAAATTCAAGCTTCTTTGCCCAGTCCTAAAAGAGTTTTTAATTCTTATCTGACTCAAGAGAGTAACTCTGAAGTATACTTGTCATGCATGCATGTGATACAGCCCTAGTTATTTATAGCTTTCATCCTATTGTGTACTATTCCAACCCTTATTTCCTACGCAGACCTACCGCGACCGCAAGGCTCTCGAGTTCACGTGCCACACCGCTTTCTTCGTGTCCATCGTGGTGGTACAGTGGGCCGACCTGATCATCTGCAAGACGCGCCGCAACTCCATCGTGCACCAGGGCATGCGCAACTGGGCCCTCAACTTCGGCCTGATCTTTGAGACGGCGCTCGCTGCCTTCCTGTCTTACACGCCGGGAATGGACAAGGGTCTCCGGATGTACCCTCTCAAGTAAGTTTTGGTGAAAGCCATGAAGTTTGTGGTCGATATGCTATTTGCCTAGAGATCAGCGGGTGCTCTAACTTGAGGTGAATGATCATGACAAAATTGTAACGTGTTCATTATTAGGCGTCATGGTCATGACAAGTTTGCAATGTGTTCAATATAAGTTACCATGGTCATGACAAGATTGCATTTTATTAGTAATCTTTGCCAATGCTGAAACAAAATGGATTTAAAGTAGAGGGGCCATTTGGCTAATCAATGGTCAGAGTGACCTATTGATATAAGACGCGACCTAACGTGTGCACGTGTGTACATCATGTGGCGCGGTGTCACGTTACATGCACGCGTTTATTGCTGCCGTAGACCACCTCGCTATTCGATCTCAAGACTAGATTTACTCTCTCTCTTGCTACTTTCGCTGTCGTATATTGTCGTAAAGATGTAATGGAGTATCAGGCCAATCTGACCGTGCCCTGTGTTACCAGGTTCGTGTGGTGGCTGCCCGCTATCCCCTTCATGCTGTCGATCTTCATCTACGACGAGATCCGGCGCTTCTACCTGCGCCGCAACCCGGGCGGCTGGCTCGAACAAGAGACTTACTACTAAACACCAAGACCACTGTCCACACCGTCGTGCATCACTTAGTTACTGCGTACATAAACTTCATTTGTGTTCTTACACACGGAACGCACAGCCCCTAGGCGCGACGAGCGAGCAGCTATAATACTCTACGTTTAGTGTCCTGTGCGGCCGAGCCGGGGCGTTCCACCTCCAGCGAGCCAAGCCTAGGGCTGTGCGCTGCGTGCCACCAGACTGACAGAGGTTGCGGTGCCGTTCCGGTGTATGTGTAATCGCTGTCGTGTACGCTTCTCACTGCTTGTTACCGCATCGCTCCGCAGGGGCACGTACCTGTCGTGTTGTATGTTCGCTCGTGCGTAACGTGACCGAGCCACGCGGCGGCGCGGGGCCCGGCCCTCCGCGCACATCACTATTATTGTTTTAACGAACTATGTATGTATATAAGTGGAGCATGAAGTTTGATATTTGTGATGAAAAAAATATTATACACATATTATTTTAAATCGTGAATCATGTTATTTTTATATTGAAATCGTTTGAAATGTAATTTGAGTATCTCGAATGTCATGTCACTGTGACAAGTTGATGAATCTCTTGGAGTATGTTGAATCTCTGCCTGAAGTAGATGAGCTCGCGGCGGGCCCGGCGCGGCGCCCGCTCGGCGGCGCTCGGCGTACACGCTCGGCGGCGCTCGGCGTACACGCTCGGCGGCGCTCGGCGTACACGCTCGGCGGCGCTCGGCGTACACGCTCGGCGGCGCTCGGCGTACACGCTCGGCGGCGCTCGGCGTACACGCTCGGCGGCGCTCGGCGTACACGCTCGGCGGCGCTCGGCGTACACGCTCGGCGGCGCTCGGCGTACACGCTCGGCGGCGCTCGGCGTACACGCTCGGCGGCGCTCGGCGTACACGCTCGGCGGCGCTCGGCGTACACGCTCGGCGGCGCTCGGCGTACACGCTCGGCGGCGCTCGGCGTACACGCTCGGCGGCGCTCGGCGTACACGCTCGGCGGCGCTCGGCGTACACGCTCGGCGGCGCTCGGCGTACACGCTCGGCGGCGCTCGGCGTACACGCTCGGCGGCGCTCGGCGTACACGCTCGGCGGCGCTCGGCGTACACGCTCGGCGGCGCTCGGCGTACACGCTCGGCGGCGCTCGGCGTACACGCTCGGCGGCGCTCGGCGTACACGCTCGGCGGCGCTCGGCGTACACGCTCGGCGGCGCTCGGCGTACACGCTCGGCGGCGCTCGGCGTACACGCTCGGCGGCGCTCGGCGTACACGCTCGGCGGCGCTCGGCGTACACGCTCGGCGGCGCTCGGCGTACACGCTCGGCGGCGCTCGGCGTACACGCTCGGCGGCGCTCGGCGTACACGCTCGGCGCACGCTCGCTCGCCCGCCGCGACCTGCGCAAGCGGCCGCCGACTCGGACTTCATGTTACAGTAGTACGCCCTCAGTAACACTGACATTATAAGATATATAGAATAAAATAATACTAATAAATTGTTTTTCACATACTTATGTAATAAGTAATGGATGATCGTTAGCGGTAGTTCATCGGTCGTGGCCGAGGCGCGAGCCCGCCCGCCGCGCTCCGTGCTCGGCGGCCAACGAAAGCATTTGTTGTAAAATTAACAGTTAAGAAGCCATTATTATTATTATAATTTAAGTGAAATTAGATTAAGTTGAATTTTTCGAGTGAATAAAGTTTAGTTGAAAATTCGGTCGGGTGCATGGTGTGTGAGAGGTCGATGTGGAGTGCCTGAGTTTTAGTGTACTACTGCTTACTGTTAGGTAGGTAGTTGAAATTTTGATGCCGTATTTTCAATTGTAAAAGTAGATAAATAAAGCATTACACAGACGCGAACGCTTGCGGTCGGCCGCGCGGACTACTCGTGGCGGCGCGCGAGGCGGCCGGACACGACGCTTTTCTTTTATAAATAATCTGATCATTAGCGAATTTCGTCAAATTTATTAAAATAGGCTGCTCATGGTAATTACGTAAGATTTTATTTCTTAATTAAAAGATAATAACAAAACGTAGGAATGCGTAATTAGAAATTTTTAAAATTATACAGTTATGATAGAGTCATCTTGTTTTGGTCGCCACTTGGCCCTGCTGCCCCCGGGAAGCTTCCGCCGCAGGAGGACCAAGTGGAGGGATTCATTTCAATTTTTCGTAACGAATACATATAACATTATAATAATGGTTACAAAAGTAAAATATAACATTATAGCGACTAATAAATCTAAATTATATGAAATGTTTATAGATTTAAATGACGTTCGTTTCTTTAGGGTGACCTTTCTGTGCTTGTTTGATGAGAACGATGTTCATCACTGACAATAGTCGTTGATATTATTGTAACGATCCGGTCTTTGTGAGCCGTTTGGTTAACGTACACTGTAGAACTAACATTGTTTTGCGTTCGACAGTTCTTTACACCGATTCATTTTTAGTATTACTCTGTTGGCTAGGAGCGCTGTAAAAATGTAAGTGTTAATAAAAAAAACATTTTCAAAATATTATTATGGTGTTTTATTCATAATTATTTTTTATTTTTACCACCTACGTACTCTATTTACCTCTAAGAATAAATATGATGTACAAAACAACGCTCCTGAAAAGCCATTTTACAGAAAAATTCTATGTGGCAATTATATTATAATAATTTTCATGCTTATGAAAAAAATAGAATCGAAGATTTAATCTAAATAATTGAATCATTCATTATATTGAAATAAGAATAAGTATAAAATCTTTTACATGTATAAATAATTGAATACCAATTAAAATAAGCCATTACACATTTTAACCATCGCGATAAGATTGAAAATCTAAATTAATTTTTATTTGTCCTAAGATTAGTACAAAAAAGATAATAACGATTTTATAAAACATCATCCATTTTGGCCTAATACTTTGTAATCAAAAACTGATCTAAAATTATATAGACATAAAAACAAAATGGATAGCACTGTATAACATTCATGCATGAATACAGAACTCTGAAAGATCACCAAGATATTTGTTAATTTCATAATCGAAGAAAATAAAATACATTCAAATTCACATTGGCTTATTCTTGTAAGTTCCAATATTCTTGAGATAAATAAATAGTTAGGTTTGGATTGGTAGCTGCTTTGTTATTACATTTAATCATCTGTGGTCTGTGCTTTTCTTTGTTTTCGATAAATAAAATTACTATTAAAAAATATGTGTTTAAATCACTTCCAATTTCACCAAATTAATGGCTAATATTTAAAACAGAAGGACTTGCAACACTCATTAAAAATAGTAACTAATATACAAGGAGAATATAAAATGGCGATGGCACTATTATTTACGTTAAATAATATTCCTTACAATAGTAATATGCATCGAAGGACGAAGCATATTTTTCAATTAAGTTTTCTGAAATCTTGCAGTAGCTGATAAAATTTTCATGAAAAAGTAATTACAATTGTTCATAATTTAAATAAAAATATCAGGAAACGTAAAAAAAACAAATTTACTAGTAGTAAAGCGAAGCTGCCACAATGTTTGTTATAAGTTATAACATAACTAACTAGTAAACGACCGCCACTTGGATGTTTTTATACATTTATTCTTTATTCAAAATTTGTTCTTTACGTAGTACATACTTAGTTTTTGCGTTAAAAAACATTCTATCTTGTTAGTCAAAGACGCGAAACATCTTATTTTCTTAAATAGTTAGGTATCTACCTGAACCATTTTCATTTCTACAGTAAAATTTTTGCTAAGTCCTAATATAAGCTGCGCTTGCTTAATCATTCTCCAGATGCTAAGTACCTACTCCCTATTTGAGGACGTGAGCACCTACCTACCCAAAGTATCACCCTGTTGAGGTAGTTCTGGGAACATTAAAAAAGGAGCAACTTGATTTAGACCCTTTTATAACTAAAATCAATTCCACATGCATGACTCATAAAATCAAAGCTCAGAATTACGCGTTGAGCCGATAAATTATTCATATAGGTCACAATAAACATCTGAATGGTGTTATAGCAGACCTAATCTCCGAGGGCCGGGGGCGGCACGTGTCGCCCTCGGCCTTGACGACTAGCTTTGTCCTATACGTATAACAATTATAGCCAGCCCCTCACAGGTCCTTCGTCCTATAGCTGCAAAGATACCTCCACACACCCCGCCGTGCCCCTAAGCGACGGCGCATGCGTGGCTTTGACAGTAGCACCTTGCCAACACAGCCCGATCCCTAAACGTCGCAAAACCAACTACATTGTGAAGAAAGGGGACCATGAATCCCTAAAGATGATGTCTGGGGAAGCGGACTGATCGAGAATGGTAGCCAACATTGGCGTAATCAACCCTTCTAATGGTAAACGTTGTTTTGTGGTGCTGAGTGGTGCGCTTTGGCATTGTTCGTGATTGTTGTATTGTTGTGCAGTGGAGGCGACGGCATACATAAGCGCGGTAGCGGCGTTCGCGGCGGTGGTTCTCGTGGTGTTGCTATTCCTGGGCCGGCGCTGGTGCTCGTCCGCCGTCTTCGGCCGCAAGTGCTGCGATGACATCCTCGCCGTGAGCCCGCGCGTCGTGGCCCCGGCCATCCCTCTCGACAATGCTCAGTTTGGTCAGTAATACGATTTGTTTCATCGTCCAGTAATCTTCAGAACCATCTTTATTCTTACTAAAACTTTCTTCCTATAGAGTATAGATTAATTAATCAGATAATTATGTTGATATAATCAGTCTTCATAAACAATTACCTTACCTTTGTCTCTAACTAGTACGTGTTTTATGTAGATTCACAAGTTTACGCTATAAAATATGCAATCTAATAACATTAGTTTTCTAGATTATTATCAGTTCTAAAGAAATGTTATAGGTAAATGGTCATAGTTATTGATTGTAGGTAGGTGCAATAATCTTATAATTTATTAACTTCTAATTGGACACTGCGTGCGTGTTAGCACGTTGCCCTTGGAAGCCTATGTATAGTGGTTAGAATAGAATATGAACAGGGACGTTAATATTTTAGTTGTTGTTTCATACTTTTAAGGGCGACTGGTCGTCAAGGCCGCGACTCGAAGGCTTTCTTTGTCCTTTGAATAGTACATTAGTAGTTAAAATGTTTCTAGAAAATTATAGCGAGTTGTATACTATAGGACCTATGC
This sequence comes from Ostrinia furnacalis, assembly GCF_004193835.3. Classification (NCBI taxonomy): domain Eukaryota; kingdom Metazoa; phylum Arthropoda; class Insecta; order Lepidoptera; family Crambidae; genus Ostrinia; species Ostrinia furnacalis. The sequence continues at coordinate 76,576 of NW_021132888.1, forward strand.
TAGTCATTTTAGTCGGTAGACATAGAATATACGCTATATAATGTGTAGGGTATTGCGTATTTATATTGTTCATACGGTTGGCCACATTCTAGGCTATACTGTGGTCAAATTCACGCATTATTTTCTTAATAAAAATTCTTTCATTATTATTTAATTTCATTTTGTCACGTGGATTTGCCTATTAGTATGAATATGTGAGGCCTACTGTATGTCTGTGTTGTTTTAGATGCTTTGTCGAAACCGATCCATTACCCTGAACGAATATTCACGTTCGAAGCCTCCGACTCTGACGACGAGCTGCGTTTGCGCATACAACAGGTGAGGATCGCACACGAGATGTCTGTGTTGTGTAGAATGTATGTCCTTTATGTAGTACATCTTTAGTGTATCATTCGGCCTAAATAATTCAAGCGCGATATTGTGCAGCGCGCATCTTGCAGTCAGTGGAATGCTGGCATTCCTACTATAAATACATTCGTGGAAAACTCGGAGAGCCACCAAAATACTTAAAAGAAACGATGTGTTTAAAATTATACAAAATTTAAATATACTTCTGTAAAGGAGAATGATTTTCGTGGTAAGAATTTGAGAGTAAATTGTGAAAATTTTAAAGTGAAATTAAATTTCCCCTGTTTGCGAATAAAAAAATATTCATCGCATGGTTTATTACAATTCTCATAATTGATGTTAATTAGTTGAATTGCTCCACACGTAGTGATCACTAGAAATTCTTAAATGTCTACTTAAATCCATAAAATCATTTTTTATACTTACCTGTTTCCAAAGTTATAGATAAAATTAATTAGTTTTAAATTTTTTATCTAATTTATTAGGTAATGCATGATTAATTCAACAAAGACACTTAGACATTTCCTCCAGGCATTATATCGGCCTCGAAGAAAAAGGAGTTTAAATATTTGCTTGCTCATTCAGCAGCAGACTACCATAAAGTCAGAGTCAGAATTCTAGAAGATTTAAAATTAAATACAAGTGGGCCAACATACCTCCCTGCCTTATGCCCACAGGCAGTTCAATATGACTAGACAATACCTTGTTTCTAGGATAAAGAGGAGGTGGAATGCCATTACGAGGAGAAGAATGAGAACCTGGCACCGGCCAAGTGTGACGTGGAGCTCGTGGAGACTGCCCTGAGGGAGACCACGATCCGGGAGACCAGGATCGATGACGTCACGCCGCAGCGGGCTGAGTACATCCACACGCTGGAAGCGCAGAGCAGCATTGATAGCGATGTCATCGCACATAATGTGAGTACTCTTTGTTGGATACTGGTAAACATACAACATAATATGGAATACACTATAAGTAACATACATAGAACTCTAGGTAGCGTCTGACATTCCACTTTGCCACAAAAATTACTTTTCGTACGTCGTACCTCCTATCTGTCTATCGAAATCGTAATTTATTTTACCATGAAACACTGCATCTTGAATTCGAAAATAGTCTAACTTTTATTCAATCTTCTTCTACACAAACCACATAGCCGTATGAAAAGCTCATTAGGACCGTACGTGTTCTCCGAAGCTTAAAATCATATTTAATTTTCTGACCGGACAATCATCATCACCCTCCAATGCCCAAACATAAAAGATGTTTCTACTCAATGTACAATGTGCATCCTCCCTGAGAACCCACAAGCGCCGAGTCGAACGAGAGAGTCCAACTCTCAAACTACTAGACTACAATAGGGGCTAGTGTGTAAATTTCCTATTCAAATCTTTATTGCTATTCTCCTACGCATCTCGAACCAAAAAACAGGTTCAGTATAAGTAAAATATAATGTAATTTTCTTCACCTTTTCCTGTCAGGACACATCACTGCTCTGCGGCGAGGCTGGCGGCGGCCCGTCCGAGCGCGGGCTGGTGGAGCTTACCCTGCTATACGACGCGCCCGTGCGGACCATGACGGTGCATATGCTTCAGGCACGCGGCTTGCCTCCTAGGACCACGGGGCAGATGCTGCAGACACAGGTTTGAGTCCAGTGGCTGACTTACACATTTTCCACCAGTAGACTATTCCATTAACACCTCCCCGTCCTTAAAATTCGATATCTGTAGTAAAACTGGTGAATTGGGCAGTGTTCGAGCCTATTTTATAAAGGCGTCGACCGCTGGCCATTGTGGAGAATCCACTACTAATCCTAAAACAAGCATACTTTAGCTCGCTTAACAGTTTTTGCAGAAATTACTAGAAACATTTGAAAAAGCCTCATGGAGATCGTTATATGAAAATTCCTATCCTCCAAAAGGTGACGCTGCATTATCAATACTAATTATACATCAGTCATAGCAAAGGACTAACAATAGTACCAACCTATATTTCTCATTCATTGCAGTTCTTTAAACAGTTTAAAATTAATTTTCAGGTTCGGATAGTCTTATTGCCACTGAAGAAGCAGAAATTCAAATCTAAAATTCGTAATGGCGAAAACCCGCAATACATGGAAAGCTTCGTGCTGCATAAAATCAATCCAGGTAAATACACATTTCCTTTTTCTCTGATGGGTTGTGACTTTTTTCGGTTACCCTTACCTCAAGAGCATCTTGTTCATTTCCGAGAGGTAGTCTGCAGCGATTTTCCCGTAAAAAAGACAGCAAAAGTTGCTTATTATAACGTAAGCCATGTGAGTGACATTTCAAATGTAAACTTTTATGTCTTTTACAGAGGATGTCCACGGATTGGGACTCCGCATCCGCATTTACGGATGCGAGCGGATGCGGAGACAGCGGCTCGTGGGCGAGGCGGCCGTCAGCTTTGCGGCTCTCAACTTCGAGCTCGAAAACAGTCTTTGGCTGCAACTGATGCCTAGACAGCACCACCAGCCCACACTACAGGTTAAAATAGTTTTGCATTAGGTAGTTATCATTATTAATGATTATTAGTTACCAAGACACAACTTCTCTAAAAGAATACAAAATTCTGGATATGAAAACCCAAAACTTTTCACATGAAATCTATCGAGTTTGGTAACATCTGAAAAGTGTGTCTTCGGGTATGTGGTTACCACATCTGTGATCACGTAATAATATTAATGACGCATTCCTTTTGCCTCTATAACTTCAAAGCTCGAGTCCTTCAAAGCTCCCTTCGTCCATCACGACTTTGTTGACTTAGCCAATATAATGGAAACGAATTGCTCTTTAGATAATGACGTATATTTTTTTATTTACAGCTCCCAAAGCTAGAACTCAACCACTCCATGTCCAGAGTCCTCGCTAGTCCATCCTCCATAGCTACAGTGAACGACCCCAGCGGGGCGGGTGGCGAGGCATGCAAAGACTTAAAAAATGCGCAATAATGACTTGTTTATCTGTCCTCTACGACTTCTATGATAGGATTAGGGTGTGCACTGACCGCACTTTAGTGTCATACTTGGAATAATGATGTATATTTTCTCCCTTATAGCTCCCAAAGCTGGAACTCAACCACTCCATGTCCGGAGTCCTCGCCAGTCCATCCTCCATAGCTACAGTGAACGACCCCCAGCAGGGCGGGTAGCGAGGCTTGCAAAGACTTAAAAAATGCGCAATAATGACTTGTTTATCTGTCCTCTACTACTTCTATGATAGGATTAGGGTGTGCACTGACCGCTCTGTAGCCGTAGTCACATTCTTGGAATAATGATGTCTTTTTCTTCCTTACAGCTCCCAAAGCTAGAACTCAACCACTCCATGTCCAGAGTCCTCGCTAGTCCATCCTCCATAGCCATAGTGACCGACCCCCAGCGGGGCGGGTGGCGAGGCATGCACAGACTTACAAAATGCGCAATAATGACTTGTTTATCTTTCCTCTACAGCTTCTATGATAGGATTAGTATGTGCACTGACCACTCCGTCAGATAGTGATGTATTTTTTCTCCCTTACAGCTCCCAAAGCTAGAACTCAACCACTCCATGTCCGGAGTCCTCGCCAGCCCCTCCTCCATCGCCACAGTGACGTCGCCCAGCGGCGCGGGCGGTGATGCGTGTATGCACAGACTTACAAAATGCGCAATAATGACTTGTTTATCTTTCCTTTACAGCTTCTATGATAGGATTAGGGTGTGCACTGACCGCACTTTAGAGTCATACTTGGAATAATGATGTATATTTTCTCCCTTACAGCTCCCAAAGCTAGAACTCAACCACTCCATGTTCGGAGTTCTCGCGAGCCCATCCTCCATCGCCACAGTGACGTCGCCCAGCGGCGCGGGCGGTGATGCGTGTATGCACAGACTTACAAAATGCGCAATAATGACTTGTTTATCTTTCCTTTACAGCTTCTATGATAGGATTAGGGTGTGCACTGACCGCACTTTAGTGTCATACTTGGAATAATGATGTATATTTTCTCCCTTATAGCTCCCAAAGCTGGAACTCAACCACTCCATGTCCGGAGTTCTCGCCAGCCCCTCCTCCATCGCCACAGTGACGTCGCCCAGCGGCGCGGGTGGCGAAGCGTGCACAGACTTAAAAAATGCGCAATAATGACTTGTTTATCTTTCCTCTACAGCTTCTATGATAGGATTAGGGTGTGCACTGACCACTCCGTCAGATAATGATGTATATTTTCTCCCTTACAGCTCCCAAAGCTGGAACTCAACCACTCCATGTCCGGAGTCCTGGCCAGCCCATCCTCCATCGCCACAGTGACGACGCCCAGCGGCGCGGGCGGCGAAGCGTGCAGCCTGGCGCGCTCGGACTCCGCCTCGTCGTGCTGCAGCACGCGCTCGGCGCCCGAGCTGCTACTGGGGCTCCAGTATAGCCCCACCACTGGCCATCTGTCTGTCGAGGTCAGTTATAGACCTTTCCAGAGCTATAAGCCATCCAATGCCAGGAGTCTTTGCCAGTCCATCGTCCATAGCTACGGTGACGACCCCCGAGCTGCTGTTGTATTGAGGTCAGTAATATTGGCTTCGCCAAAGCTGGAGCTAAGCCACTCCATGTGTTGGGTGTAATATGACGTGTCCCCACTAGCGATGCATCGTTTTTACATCAAATTGCAGCAATATTGGTCCTTTGAGCCGGATATGAACCAGTGACATATGGACTGCAAGGAGTCCTTTCAAGCCGGTCATCAGCTCGTATACACTTGAGTAGCTTAAGTTTACGATGCTTGAAGGAGAGAGAAGTTCGAGCCACGTTGCGGATCGGAGTGAGATGACAAAATCTGGTTCAATCCGTGGCGACGAAATTTGCGTGAGTCTGGCCTCAGGTTAGGCAGCATCTCCTTTTAACCAGCCGCGGGTCGTGGCGGCCGTTCGTCACGATGCTGCTCCCAAAGGCTGCCTCGAGTCTCCAGTGAGATCTCCACCAGTAGAGAACCGGCTATCCTCGCCACAGTGACGACGACCAGCGGCGCGGGCGGCGAAGCGTGCAGCCTGGCGCGCTCGGACTCCGCCTCGTCGTGCTGCAGCACGCGCTCGGCGCCCGAGCTGCTACTGGGGCTCCAGTATAGCCCCACCACTGGCCACTTGTCTGTCGAGGTCAGTTATAGACCTTTCCAGAGGTATAAGCCATCCGATGCCCTGGCATTACCGTAACGTACCGTAGCTATGGACAATGTACTGGCAAAGACTCAGGAGTCTTTGCCAGTACATTTCTTTTACATCATATTACCGCAATATTGATCCTTCGAGCCGGATAGGAGCGGCCTATGGACTGCAAGGAGTCTATACAAGCCCGTCATCAGCTTTGAGTAGCTTTATTACACGATGCTTGAGAGACAGGGTCGAGACACATTGTGAATCGAAGTAAGTAAGGCGACAAAATCTGTCTCGCTCCGCGGCGACGAAATTTGCCTTGTGGCGAGTCGTGCCTTAGAGTGAGGCAGCGTCTCCATCTGAGCAGACTCTTAAATGATACCCTCTAGTGTCAGTTTTTGGTTGGATTTATTGATGATGTCGTTATTATTTTCGCCCCAACAGATAATAAAAGGCACGCACTTCCGCAAGCTGTCGCCCAACAAGGCACCGGATACTTACGTGAAACTCTGCCTCATCAGTTCGCTGGGCATGGAGATGGGTCGCTGCAAGTCCACCACGCGCCGAGCACACTCGAACCCGCTTTATAAGGAGCTCTTTATTTTCCAGGTGAGAATATTTACAGGTGACAGCATATCATCAAACTAGACAGTATTATTGCAAAATAGCACCTATTACAACAACATAGATATAATCTATCCCCATGAAGCGACGGTCAAGATTCCTTGTCCTTAAGCGGCGCCAGTCTGAAGCGGGCTGGCCTGATAGTTCTGACAGCCATGCCTCTAGTACCTATGAGTCTAGCTAGAGCATCTTAATAATTCTTATTCATTTAACTACTTATTGATAAAATATCCATTGTTAGTAATAAAAAGTCGGACGTAACTGTCCCAAGTAACAGATGACGTTAGCCTAGTCCTATCAAGCGGAGAGCGTGAACTTCATCCCATTTGAGTGTTATCGCATGCGTGCGTAGCATAGCGTTTGGGGAAGGTCTCTGTCCACCAGTAGACGTCATAACGAACGAGCATTATCGCATGAACTAGAATTAGTCGTCCCATTCAAAAGAATCTCGTGTCATCCAAAGTTAAACCAACTGCATATTATCGTCACCAGGTGGCTCTGTTCCAACTAACCGAGGTGACGNACCTGCTATTATTATTTCTATTAAATAAAAAAAACTAATGTCAATTGGTCAATGTCATCATTGCATTGCACTGATGGGATAGAAAAATAAACAAGCAAAACCTTATTCGTTAGCAAACGTCATATTTATTTAAATGTTAGCAGCACTGTTTCTTGCACTGTTATGTTGGCAGGTTTGACTCTTACAGTACCTAGTGCAAGCGAAAACCGACACTAAGGTGACGAACCTTTTCATTCTGCGACTGTACCTACATTTTGAAACGTAACTGAAGGAGTAATCGTTTATATTATATTCAGTACGTATAAATGTTTATTAAATTCAGAATAAATAGACTTAGTCACTACCTTATCGTGTCTAAGGCCTAGCTTACCTAAGCTAACGAAACTTAAACACAAACTCGGCACAAAGGATGTTATCAAAGCAGTGACGCATGCGCAGCCAATGTTGTAACCGGTGCCGGTGACTGCTTGCTTACTCATCGGTATCTTAGTGGGTCTAGAGTCTAGAGGATTCCGGTATTGGTATTAAGCCTTAGCCTAGGCGCAGACCATTTTTCGTCGGCCGATAGTTTAGTCGGGCAGTTGATCAGTATATCAGTACTTGTTACTGCTTTTGTTTGTTTTATGCATGCTTATACAGTGTGAGTCACGTTAAAGTGTACATATGAAAATAGATGAAACTAGACCTATTTTTATCGACAAAAAAGAGGTCAAAAAATTTTTGAGATTTTTTTTTAATTTTTTATAGAATTTTTTTTCTTCCAATTACTTATTGTAAAGAAAACATAATAACTTTTAAACTAAGCGGTATATCTTGATAAAATAAAAACAGTAATAATGCTAAATAACAGGCAATACTAAAAAATACATAAAATACACAAAAAAGGCCAACAAATAATAAAAAAATTATACTTTTTGAAAAAAATCCGCTTAAAAATTCGTGTTTTTTTGGTTATTTGATAAATTTCTCCAAAAAATGCCCCTATAACCGGTAGTTTTTATTACTTTGTATTATTCTCTATCGTATTACCTTCGTAAAACGAAAAATCGCATGTCTCTATCCCTATCACAACGTTTGCAATGATCGTTTGAACTAAGCCTCTCCGGGCGCGCCATTCAACGCTTCGTTAACAACAAAACTGAAAATGGCTCTAGATTTGTAATTTTGATAAAAACAAGTTAGATTTCAAATAAAAACAAAAGATTTCGAAGTAAAATAAGCATTTTAGTTAAAATTAAAATTGTCTCTACCTGTAGCGGAGAATAATGTTGTGGCAGGCCTTTGTTCAAACGATCATAGCAAATGTTGTGATAGGGATAGAGACATGCGATTTTTGGTTTTACAAAGATAATACGATAGAGAATAATACAAAGTAATAAAAACCACCTGTTATGAAGAAAAAAAATTCTATAAAAAATTAAAAAAAAATCTCAAAAATTTTTTGACCTCTTTTTTCTCGATAAAAATAGGTCTAGTTTCATCTATTTTCATATGTACACTTTAACGTGACTCACACTGTATAGTATTCTGCTGTATTCTATTCTTTTCTTAATATTGTTATGCTGCAACTTTTTATGTGTGTTAAGTGTATGCAAATAAATGATTTATCTATCTATCTATGGGCATGTATGGAAGTGCGCACATTACGCCGATTCGATTTGGCCGATTCTTCATACAATTTAAAATCGGGCACAACTATCGGCCAAATAAAAATCGGTGGTCTGCGCCTAGTCTTAGACTTCCATCCTCCTAATTATCATCATCATCATTTCAGCCACAGGACGTCCACTGCTGAACATAGGCCTCGCCCAATGATTTCCAGATTGACCGGTTGGTAGAGGCCTTAAGGGCTTGTATTAAAAATAAACAATTTCAAATTTTTCGAATACCCGACAGCACATCACTGTGCATTTTTGTACCAAAACCGCTCTAATTACAACTGTATAAGATGGCACAGTATTTAGCTTGATGTCCCATTGTCAGTACAACAAAGTAAGCTCCCCATAAAAAAGGGTAAAAAAACTGCGCCGTTAAAAAGAGGTTGACCACTCTTCCCGTGGATGTCGTAAAAGGTGACTAAGAGATATTGCGAATATCACTTTCCCAAATCGTCAGGCCAGAATAAGGAGTGTTGGTTAAATCCTCAAAAAGGATAGTGCCAGGGTCTGAACCAAGTGTTGCCCAGAATCAACTTCTTGCTCCAATTTGGAAATAATTAATTCCTGTCAACTAACCAAACTACTGCAACAGCGCTTGATCGCTTAAAAGAATGTCGAAGTCGTACTTAGGTAAGGTGTACGGATGCAGTATGGTTAAGTTTAACATAGCAAGTGTTATTTAATGCCACAATCGCGAAATCTCATGCGTAGTACGTATACATCGATGATATTTTGTATGTAAATAATTCAAAACAAAACTTTTTTTTTCTCATAACTCCAGGGATAGATTTCAGTGCGCTCCGGTTTACAAATTAGTATTGGCCTGAGGAACAAAATGCACTATGGTTTCATTCTGGGCAGCGCTTGGTCCAACTTCCATACATGGATTGGCACTGTCCTTTTGTAGAATTTTTTATAAGAAAGGTAGAGGACGCCCACTGGCCTCCTGGCCCAGTGGCTAAGGACTTTGAGCGTGTCCAGACAAATATTTCGACAACCCAGGACAGACTGTCCTAGAACAGAACAAGGAGAGCCGATCCCAAGTAATGGGAAAAAGGGCTACGGAAAATAAGAAGAAAATAGAAGAGGGTTTTGCTTCGACAGTGGAGACTAATTGACCTGATGATAGCTCATAAAATAGGCCCCCTTAATTGATATTTATTGTCCGTGGTGCATATCTTTTCATAAAGGTTATTAAAACCTTTTTTTGTCCCCTGTCATCCGCTTTGCAATGGAAAGAGGTCGAACCTTAATTTCTAACTCCTCCTATGTTCTTCTGATTAATTTCGTTGCGGGTCCAATGGCAGTTTAACTTCCCCCCGGGACAATCTTGACCTTCATTGGTTGGGTTTTTATGGCGGTCAAGTTGTAGATCCTGGCTACACAGGAGTTGCACTGGTGGGAACGAGAGGTGGGAATAGTTTATAAATGACCTGATGATGACATAGAACTCATATCATTTCTCTGTTTGATTGTATGTACTGTGTTATCTGTCAGATGACCTAATTTCTGTTGCATGAATGCAAAATTGTGCACACAAGAAGCCTTTATAGCCTTCTCACACAACATTGAGTTCAACCCACATCATTTACTTCCAGATGACGTCATTAAACAAATGAAGACTCAACTCACAGACCCCCTATTCTCGAGAAAGTGTTACGGACATGTGCAAAAAGGATACTGTTATCGATACATCTCTTTTATCGATACATCTTATGCCGATGTAAATAAAGATCGGAATAAAAGTAAAAGTGGTCCAGTAATGAGTGATCATTGATTCGGTTCTAACAACCGGGCTCTGTTTTTGGCAATGAGAAATGTAGAGATCCGCAGTTAAGGTTAACAAGTTTTCTTCTCAAAGTAGTAAAGAATGTATCGTTCACTCTCACCTTATTTTCGTAATTAAAATTTAAACTATACTCCTTATTTAAAAGGTAATAAAATCTTAACAAATCAGATCGCATATTATGGCGGTGCATAAAGACTTATCTGGCTTAGAAGAATATACTCTTGTACATTCTATGATACAGTGCGCGTGGACGCACAGGGTGACACACGAACCAACCACAGATCTCTCTATTCAACGCTGTGCGTTCGATTTACATACAGGCATAAGGTATTATATGAGAACACACAAGCCAAAACACCAGTGGACATATTTTTACGAAATCGCCTATACATATACGGAACTGTGAAATAATCGTATATTTTTATGAATAAAGCCTACTTTCTTCCACTTCGTTGAACCGAACAAAAACTTTGATGATGCCGTTCTCAAGGAACTCATTATTTTATTATTTTGTACAATGCGTTGTTATTATGCTTCCACGCATGAAAGAAAATATTTTAGTAGCAATATAATAGTTTATTACATGAGAATACTAAGGTCCAGAACAGACAGTGAAACGCAACTGCAACGAAACTGCAACTTTTTAACGATTCTTATTATTATTTATTTATTATTATTATTTATTAATACTACATTTATGCGAAGTATGATAGAGCAACTTGTACCGATGATGCCTTTTTATTTATGACCTGAAGGCCTTGCAAATGCACATGCTATTGGAAATCATGTAAAAATAGATGAAGATAGAAAGGTAAAAGACTTTATTGACAAAAAAACAACAAGTTAAAGTAATAAAAATTGTCGAAAGGGACAATAGTAATACAAAATTGAAGGAGAAACCAACTCAGGTCTTTGACCCGCAATGAAATTAATCAGAAGAACATGGGAGAGTTCCTAGTTAGGGTTCGATTACCCTCCAAGTGCAAAGCGGATGACAGGTGACAAAACAAAGGTGTAATAACCGTTATAATAACACCAGTGCAATTTAAATCAAATACGTAAGTCATCAAGAATGTCCATATTGTTTTAACATGAAACCTTCCTTTCATAACGTAAACGTTTCAAATGGTGTGTAAAGTAAACAAGCACCAAAGGATATGGCCGGTATGTGTAAATACTGCTTTGTAAATGAGACGAGACAGCCTGGAGGATCCTTTGTCTGGTGCAGAAATATCTGAAGGTACATCTGGATTAAGAGGTGAAATGTTTACGAAAACTCTGGAGGCATTACAAAGAACGAATTCAAAATTGTTTACGGAAATGTTTTAGAAGAAATTAAAAGTGCGAAAACCCAAACTGAAATGACGAAAACAAGATTTATTGATAACATGAACATGTCATGACTAAGAAAGATACAAGAACATTGATAACTCAGATTGCGTCTGAGAATAACGTCTGAGAGAGCATGGGGAGAAGTCACGAAGATTGTCACCTGTCATCCGCTTTGCAATGGAGGGAAGTCGAACCTTAATTTCGAACTCCTCCTATGTTCTTCTGATTAAATTCGTTCGTTGCGGGTCCAATGACAGTTTAACTTTCCCCCGGGACAAACTTGGCCTCCAGTGGTTGGGTTTTTATGGCGGTCAAGCTGTAGATCCTGGCTACACAGGAGTTGCAGTGGTGGGAACGAGAGGTGGGAATAGTCCCGTAGCATGGAAAGAAGGCTATTCCTTTGGGAATTTCGAAGTTGGGAGTTTTAGAAATTAGCGAGTCAAATCGTACGTGAATATGGATAATGGAGCCTTATAAAACATCAGTGTGTTATGAACCGACTCACGAATTTTAGAATTGTAGATGGTGGTACATCAAGTAACACTACGGTATCATAAAGAAGTATGGTTTGACTAGCGGCGGCTCGCGACTTCGTACGCGTGTATCCCTTTTTACCCCTTTAAAGATTGAATTTTGAAAAATCCCGTCTTAGTGAGCACCTACGTTCTGAAAGACAAAATTTGAGACTCCTAGCACTTGTAGTTTCTGAGATTTCGTGATGAGTGAGTGAGTAAGCTTTTATAGATATAGATGAGCTGTCGACAATACTGAGGATGAAGACGTTTTCAGTCTGTACAATATTCTGCAGCTGTCTTTACCGAACACTATACCGGGCCTTTTCAAGGCGAGAGTATAGACACTTACAGGGCAGGTAATTAATTATGTACCATCCTAGACTGCATCTCACTTATTATGAGTTCCAATTGGGGTCATATACCTGCGTTATTCTGGATAATGTATGTATTTACAAAAAAAAAGTATTTAAGTATGTTTATATCCGTTGTCTAGTACCCATAGTACAAGCTTTGCTTAGTTTAAGATTAGAGGCGCAGTGTAAAATGTCCAAAGATATTTATTATTATTATTATTTATTATAGAAAAATAATGATTCTTCTCGTAATCAAAAAGCATCTGCAACACGTAAAGTTCAGTGCAAAATGCAACTAAATCAATTCACTAAACTTGTCATCGCCTGTCATTCGCTGCTGGTGACACACGAGTGTGATTTTATTAATTTATTCGCTCGATCACTATGCGCCGGCGCACGCGCACGATCCAGCGCCAGTCGTGCTTCGTTTGTTTTTATAATTACCCGACTGCGCCAAAAGGGGTTATGTTTTTATTATTGATCCTGGCCTGGACCTTATATTGTTATAAGTAATCAAATATCAAATATTATTATTTCCTTTACAAATTGGTGATGAAATTATTTTTATATCGTTTTGTTTGAGCCAATTTTGTGATTGTGTGCTTTATGTGCTTTAGACAGGAAAAACTATATTTTTATGATAATAGAGGATACGAGTGTCTTGTAATAATAATTGTCATGAAAAAAATACACATAACTATGCAAGAATTTACATCGGAGTAATAAATAAATATCATGTCCAGTTTAAAACATTAAATCAACAATACAAATTCAACAAAACCATTAATGAGTCTCAATTAGGTTAATAAATGTGCTTTAATAAACAGTAAGTGATAAATCTAAAATTAAAAGGAGATGCAAATATTATCAATGATTGTGCCGAGAAATTTCCAGAATCATTCACCTTGACCTGAACTGCGTGCAGTCATCAGAAGAATGCACTCAATTTCAAACCTTATTGTCTGGACTTAAATACTATTTTTAACACCAGTCCACCTTTAAACGGCCTTGATATTCCGAATCCCTTCAATGTAATTAAATAATTAATGTAATTAACAGCTTATTATCGGATCATGCCAAAAGAGTTCGGCGAAATGTCCAAAATTAGCAAGGGTTTATAATTATATGGAAACGAGGTTGAAACCAATATATTTGTGGGGCAAGGTAGTTACCAAGAAACAGTTAAAAACATAACCCTCTTTTTGGCATGGGTAGTCGGGTAAAAGCATCTATTCTGTTTTTAGCTGTGTTACTCATTTTATTAGTGAGAATAAGACCTGATTTCCACCAAACGGAGAAGAGATTTGTGTTTGAATAAGCAATCAGAATTCGTTATTTCCTCAACTCTCCGCTCAGATTCAGTTCAGAAATCTGATTGGTAATTCAAACACATCTCCTCTCCGCTTTGTTGGAAGGAAACCAGGCAAAAGTCTCGGTTTCCACTAAGGTGGAGCGGAGAGAGAAGAAGAGAAATGTTATAAATAACCAATCAGATTTTATTCAAATTGAATTTGATTGTTTAATCAAAACATTTCTCTTCTCCGCTTCACTTTTGTGGAAACTGGCCGGTATAAGAAAAAAGTTATAACAAAGAAAAGAAAAAAAGAAACGCATCATTGGCCCCAATCCTTTGCCCAAACATTGGCCGTCCACTTCCTTAATTGGTCATTGGCTTTAAATTGGCGATAAAACTTTATGTTTTCATTGTGACAGCGCAACTTTTGTTAATAAATTTATTAATTAAACACATTAATTACCTTTTTCAAGTGTTTGTTGACCCACTTGGTGAACGTCTTCTTCTGTATTGCATCACGTTCGTCTGAAAAAAAACAATTAAAGTTATTGTTTTGAAATAATACACAATACAAACAAAATAAACGTATCAGTTCAAGAGAAAAAAACTGGATTTTTATTGGATTGAAAAAAGTTGTTTTGGTACTGGAAATACCAATACAACATACAAAAAATATTATATTATTTTATTTAAACTTTACTTTTTCCCTAACACTCCAATTTGTATCGTTAAATTGTTTTTTTAAGTAAATACTAAGATATTATTTGGATCAAAATAACAACAAATTGCAATAGTAAACAAAAAAATACAGTAAGTAATTTTATAATAAAAAAAACTAACACTTGGCAAAATATTGTTATTAGTTACTATTAGCTAACCAGTTCACTTACCTGTAAAACAGTAAAGAAAATATTAGTTCGTAAATGTACACCAATAAAATGTAAGTTAATAAAATTAATTGTACTTAATGTTAAAAAAATAAATACTATCTGCTTCCTTTGAAACGCCGGTGCTAGTAGAGATTGAGTTTTCTAGTATAAATAAATGGTAGTAGAGAGAAAATATTGTAAAAAATGCAAAAGTAACTCAGCCCGTTTGTTTGTTTTTTACGAGTTTTTGTATAGCTGAACCAATTTTGATGAACTTAGAGATTACATAATAAACAACATATGTACTTATGGGCAATTTCCCAAACCTAACTATAATTTCTAATCGAACTAACACCTGCGTAGAATGACACGTTATAAAACCTCCTCTATTGCCATCTTTTCAAACAATAAAAAAAATTGGCACATTCCAAACTTAAATATTCAAATCACTTCAAAAATACTGAATACCCGGCCAATGTTAGGAGTCGTACAGGTGAACGAACTTGAATCTTGATCGATGCCATTCAGATCTAGGGTATTAATATCGTTCTAATTTCAAACTGTACACCTTGCCAAATAATGGCTGCAGTCGGAAGTGCGTAGTGCAAATCAAAACATGCGTATTTCAATTGTTTTACTCAATGAATGAAGTTAAAGGAATCAATGTTAAGAAGGCTGACATTCAAATATGAAAAAAAAACGTGCCTATACAAACTATCAGCTGATTGCTGATGATATGAATGTAGTTGCATTTGAGCAGTAAAATCAACACTTTCTTTGCTCAAGTATAAAAAAATCACTCTGTATAGGAAAGAATACGTCATAAAATAGCTTTACTTAAGAGGGGTTTATTATTACAAGGTGGGAGATTATGTACCATTTTGATCAAAATGTTCACGGAACTAACTCTTCGGGCGCCCCCCTAAAAATGGGAGTGCCCCAAGGCTCAATATTGGGACCATTGCTCTTTCTGATTTATATAAATGATCTACCTTTTTATTCAAAGGACCTTTGTGAGATAGTATTATTTGCTGATGACACTTCTTTAATTGTTAAAACTGACAGGCGTCAGGAAATATTTGACGACGTGAATAATGCTCTTTCCAAAGTATTAGACTGGTTTACAACTAATAATTTGCTATTAAACGCAAAAAAAACCAAATGTTTAAAATTCACTATGCCTAATGTCAAACAAGTTAATACTAATATTACAGTAAATAATGAACGCATTGAACTGATAAACTCTACTGTCTTTCTAGGTATTACCCTAGACTGTAAATTACAATGGGGCCCCCATATTGCTGCCTTGGCGGGAAGACTTAGTTCAGCTGCCTTTGCGGTGAGAAAGATCAGAAACTTGACTGATGTTGAAACAGCAAGGCTTGTATATTTTAGTTATTTTCATAGTATTATGTCTTATGGTCTTTTACTGTGGGGCTCAGCAGCAGACATAGAATCAATTTTCATTTTACAGAAAAGAGCTGTTCGGGCAATATACGGTCTTAAACCACGTGACTCGCTTAGAGAAGTTTTTAAAGAAATCAATATATTGACTGTGGCTTCGCAATACATATTTGATAACATTATGTATGTCCGTAAACATATACATTTATTTACTAAGAAAAGTGACGTCCACTCATTTAACACGAGACATAAGAATAAACTTGCTGTTCCATCATTTAGGTTGCATAAGATAGGTAATTCATTCTTGGGGAAATGTATTACCATATTTAACAAAATACCACACAACCTTGTCGAATTGCCAATAAACAAATTTAAGATACATATAAAAAATACCCTTATGTCCAAAGGGTACTACAAGGTTCGAGACTATATTGATGACAAGGATGCGTGGTCAGTTCAGTCTGCACATATTTGATGTACTTAAATTTGACTATTCTTACCGTTAGATAATTCCTGGCAATAAGTGGTGACTGAGTTTGTTCCGGCGTTTCTTCTCAGCACTTGCCATATGTTTGTCTCGAAGCGCTGGTAGGGCCCAAAAGATAAGGAGACATGTAAAGTGCCCCATAAGGGCTACCTTTTTCTTTTTTTATTATTTTCTATTGACGTTCATAAGTGCCACTTGTGGTCTAAACTGAATAAATATTTTTGATTTTTGATTTTTTGATTTTGATCAATATGTATATTACTATGTAGGTATGTATAGTATGTCATTTAATAACACGTATGCCAATACAAAAAGAATATGGCATAGCAAAATACATTTAAAAGGAGGTGAGAATATAGTTCCCACCATATTTTGTACCTTATTCGCTTGTCTTTAGGTCCAAAAACAATGAAAAATTTGATTATATTATGACTGTTAAAGGGTTAAGAACCTAAATACCACTAAAGTAAACTTAGCCAGACTGAAACCTAGCACTATCTTCTGTCCCCCTCTAAACGCATCCGTTAGATAAGGACATTTGCTTGTGCAATACGTCTTAATTAACCGTAGAGATGGATCATTAAAATACTTAGAATGCCACGTCATTTAGCCGTTATGGCTGACCAGCATGTGGGACCTATGCCCTATGGTTTAAAATTGAAAATTTTTTCATCACAAAAATGGATTAGCCGCTAAATAATATATAAAGATACAACAGTGTGACATATTATATTACACAGATAAAAAATTGTTTTTCATGCCAGGAAAATGCGTGAAAATGGATACTTACTAACTGCGAGGGCAGCTAAAGGGTTATACGGGGTTTTTCCTGCCAGAAGGGCTAAGCCTACCCACTAAATAAGGGTCTGAAGGTGACAATAGATTACTATTCCAATAATATAATTGGTGTAAATAAACCTTTTGATAAAAAAATAGTATATTTTTAACCTGCATCTCACATAATGGAAAGTGGTGGTGAAGGCCGAAGGTGGAAGGAAGGTGAAGAATATTAACAGCATTGTGGTTTATGGCGTCCGACTTAGGTAAGAGAAGGTTACTAGCCAGGCGGACTAAGAAAATGTTGCCGGGACCTCTGGGTCTAAGTCAGGTAGTCGTACCACTAGACCACAGAGGTAGTTAAGATCTTATAAAAAGACCTAGCTGAGAAAACTATAAACTAACTTCACTGACGGAGGTCTAGTGAAATTGGCTGCGCACGCGCATCATGCGGCAATCGGAAAGCAAATAAGAGGCATTCTAGACGTGCCATCACGATGCCTGGAATGCTAATGCTAAGTATACTTTGTAGGGACGACTCAGGTAATGATCTTGCCAAGATTTGCTGCGTATGTAGACGAGAGCACTTCAAGCTACTGTGGCATCTTATTTAGTTGTAATACGGGTGATTTTCTAACAAAAATGTATGTATCTATCTACTATGTCATAAACACATAATGCAGAAAGGTATCCATTTGCATACTGGTAGAACGTAGAAGACGTAGTTGATTATTTTTACTAGACTTTTTTTAAGTTGCCATGTATTTAGTTTTTTTTCCATAGTCATTTATTTTTGGCAAAAAAAGATTTAAAAGAGCCCTGTTACACGTCCTAGTTTTACTTTTACTTCAACCCTATCACTACCAATTTACCATCCAAATAGCATTTACTTACATCTTTTGTTATTATGTACTCTGTTAACAAAATTTAGCTTGACTTGACCTCCAATAAAACCCACATAAAATGAAGATCCAGCCAGTTTTTTTGTTAATACTTGACTGGTTTTATAACCTGTCAATGAAACGCAATTCGCAGTCAAATACGCAGATCCTCCGATAACATATCTTACTACCGGCTTAATAATAATAAATCCAGAAGATAAAATAAGATCCTTGTTAAACCAAGTGCAACACTCAGATGAAGGATCCATCGATCTTATCTTGTTTTCATACAGCTGTCGATGAGATGCGCAAGCGTTTAAAGTCATGGAAGTCTGCCAAATGATTTGGAAGCCAATATTTAAATATTATACGAAAGATCTCAACGATTTTTAGGACTAAGAAGACTTTTACATACGAAAGATGCAAAGAATTAAGGATTTTGGGACTAAGACGATTTATTTTGTTTTTTTATCCACAACGAGGAAGCTCTTGACCTGCATCTCACCTGATAGAAAGTGATGATCATGGCCGGTGGAAGCGAGCTTCATCCGGAATCCTCAATCACAGAGCATTGCTCCAAAACAAGAGCGTTTTGTCTACTTTAGTAAACTAATCTTTTCACCGTTTGAATTTTGGAAAATCCTTTCTTAGCGGATTCGACGTCAAAATAACTGTCTGCGTGACAAACAGCGCAATCCGTTCAATGTTTTGAGCTGTGTTTTATTGATAGCTCAGTCAGTAATGGTTGTCTTAAAAACATACTAGCGACCTGCCCCTGCTTCACACAGGTACAAAATCAATTGCGTAGTTTAAAAGATCTAAGCATACATAGGGACTTTGTTTTATAATATGTAATGATAGTGATATCTACTAGTAGAAATCAGAATCTTGACATACTGGTACTGGCAATAATTAACCATAGACCTCCTCATACTACATGTTTTTATCTCAAAGAATTATCATTAAACAACCTTATCAAGCAAATTCAAGCAATAGCAATGCCATAAAACTAATAAATCCTAGATACATAATCATAGTGAAGACAATGTGTATTATACTGCTAGGCCATCATAAAACAATAAACACTCATACACTCTATTTCTAGTCTACTTGGTATATTGTAAACATTTTCACCTAACACAGTTGAAAACGCATACAGTTAATTAAATAGCGATTCAGGCAATCATTCCGCATGCCTTCTACATACTTGAAGCAATGATAGTCAGTCTTTACTCTTTAGACTCTATGTAGAGCTAAATAATAGTGTCCATTTTGTTGCACATATCTTTATTTATTTAAAGGCACAACTACATGATACAATTTAATACAATTACAATGACAACTTAACTAGATCTCACATCTTGTACTCGTAACTAAACTACGCGAAACTTAATTAATCCAATCTCTCTAAAAATCAACTTGGTGAAAAGATTAACAATGTGCGTGACACCAAAGCACACAAAACTCTGTATCCCTCTTTAAATATTGAACATTGCACGCATTTAGAACCGTATATGTATAATAACTCTCTCTCTCTCTCTCTCTACTCTCCTTTGTCAATAAAGAGGTCCCTTTCTAATATAATTAAAGAAATATCGACGTAAACTAATGCAAGTAGAAAAACGACAAGGGAAAAGTCTTTGGCAGCTCATTCACAAGCTCCAAAATATGGAAGACTCAAAACCTCTAATAGCGTAAATGCTTTGCCAGGTCCCTCATATAAGTCACAAGAAGTAAGAAGTATAATAGACACATAAACATGAGCCAGTCCAACACAATAACGCTTAATTAATTTAGAATACGTTCGCGATGCGCCGGCGCCGCCAACAAATGGTACTAAACGGGCACTAGGCCCCATAAAACAAAGAGCACTCATCTGAGGCGCAGACACACTAGCAACTAAAATCTAGTTTGGTTTTCAAGTCTAAATTGGAATTTTATTGCTCGACTACACCAATTCGGCTAGCCTAAATGACATTTTATTTTGTTCTCTCAAATGAGTAACAAATAGACAAGATAGGATTTTTGAAAGCACTATTAGATAATTATTAGAGCACTAAGCCAATTGCTCTAAGTTTCTAAGGAAAAGTCAGGACTCCAGCTTATTGTTTCATTTACGTAAATCATAGCTCGTCTATAAAACAAAACGATTATTATTTTCTAGCTTAATCGATATTACTCAACATTCACTATGTTTTATTGGAGGTCAAAACTGTATACTCTGGCTATCCAGAGTTGAGTGAGAGTGGAGATGGGATTAGTAGTCCCTTTATGTCAACAAAAATCTACTTCTATCATAGGTCAAGAATCAAGAAACACTTTGAGTCATCGTAGTAAGTACGAATCGGTGAACAAAACGTAGGCCAATCCACACAATGCACTCGTTGCAAGTGCAACGGTCGTGTTGATTGGATTCGCAACTGCATATTAGCGCTCGAACACTCACAGCATTCATGTTCCCACGAATCTGTACATGCATCGATTGCATGTTATCTCAAGAGCCTCGAGATTTTTTGCTGTCGTGTACTCAAATCCCACAAAATTATGATCCGTCATCTTAATGGTTTTGCAGTTATGATTAACAACGTGCAGATTAAGAAAGAAGAAAGTCCCAATTAGGTTTCGAAAGAACCAAGTGAAGCTTTTGGACTATTCTACCTGATAGACAACATTTCTTGAAAGAGGGATGCAGAACGCCGTTCTGATGAGGAAAACAGTACACCAATAGTCGATTGACATACTTTTTATTTCCCTAAACACGATTTCTACTATTAATTTTGGGAAAGGTGATCTATTACTTAATTGACTAACTATTAATTGGTTTCAAAGCTAGATATTAAAAGTCTAATTTTACAGCAAATTGAAAACTAATTCTGTTTTCATGCCTAGAATTCAGTAATTGTACCACCATCTTAATTAAGTCTGTCGCCATAACATCAATGTTAACAGCATCGTTGGGTTCTGCAGTTAGAGGTAAGATAGCCAGTTCCTCTGTGGTTGAGGATTCCGGGTGAAGCTGCCTGATTATCAGTTTCCATCAGGTAAAATATTAAAGATTGTACTCGTATTTTGGAATTATCAATTATTGGTATCAATTACCTAATTGGAAATAATGATGTTGAATACAAAACGGCGTTCCTTGAACAGTCCAAGTAAACCTGATAGATTCCATAAACCAATCAATTGGACATTCGTCAACCAATTCCATCAATCATTGAGAATTGGATAATTGTGTTCAGAAGGCGTCGGCCTACTTCAATAATGGCTGCCTTTGCAACTGAATTTGACGAAGAAGGCTTGTTACGTCTTCCAACGGGTGTCTGATTTCATCACCTTTATCATCATCATCAGGTCATCCAGTGTTCAGTGCAGGAACAGGATCCTCTCCAATTTACCAAAGGCAAATTGAGGATTTGGCTTAGTCTTCTTCGATGACAACTTCACACAAGTTGGAGATGCCTGATGTTTGCATTCTCCCTTAGTTGCCTCTTACAACATCTATGGTGTCAGAATTATGAGACGCTATAGGCAATAAGCATGGTTCTATTAGACTGACTAGTCTATTAAGTTCTCACTGAAGCAGCCGATGGTACAAAAAAAAATATAGAGAATAGATATGAAAGTCTTGACCCATTATCGCTGTAAAGAGATGCATTACTGAATGTATTTCTATTATATTGCGACTGGTTAGTAGGATCAAGTGGCATCTAGATGCAACAATTATTAGCACAGAATGTGTCTGGACTAGTTAGTTAGAAATACAGACATATAATTCTCCATACATATCACCCTCCTTGTGAATTTGAAATTCTATACCAAGCCCGTCCTCATATTTTATTTTGTTAAGAATATCATAGGAACAAACTGCATTACCAATTTGGTGTTTTTTAGAAGAGTTGTTAATAAAGTTAACACTTTATCAACACCTCATTGCTTTCGCTTTATCAACACAAAGAGAATAAGGGAAAAAAGGCTGTTTACTTATTAATTCTCAACCCAACCCAAACCAAAATTTTACAGCGCCCAAATTGAAAAGGGTTCATGATGCGATTCATTCAAATCCTGACTGTTAATATGTTATAGGTCACCTCCATTGCTCACTTGGTCTTAATTTAAATTCCAAGATGGTATTGCCAGTTTCGGCAGCTTTCACGGCCCTTTAACCACAGATAAAAACAGAAACAGTCAGATTGCAACTGCAGTCACCTTGACAGTTCTGCATTGACCTACTTGGATATCTGTGCATACTTCTGCAGTGACTTGTTTATCGCTCGCTTCCTTATATGGCGCGGTTTGTATGCAAATTCAGGATTTACATAACAGTGGGAGTGAATGAGGATTTTCTTTTGAAGGGTAATGAAAATGAGTAATATTGTTTATTATTTTATGTATGTCGTTTGTCATTTATTACGATATTAACTGGACTATTCATCACTGTGCACCTATCGCTCCACTGCAACTTCTTTCTCCCATCATTTCGGTTGTAAACAAAGAGTTTTAGCTTAGACTACATGAGTCACTAGGTACAATGGTATTCTATTGATATGGCGAAATATAAAAATTATCAATACAAACTAAGGAAACGTTATACATAGCGACTAAATAAAAGATAAACTACTTAAATAGATATTAATAATATACTCCGGATACATACTGAACGTCACTTTAAAATAGGTATCGTAAGTATATCTACGATCTTAATCGCATTATCCATAACAAAGTCGATATCCACATTAAAGGAGTGAGTAAGAGTATTTGCTATGAGGCGGCCATGCTGGCTAATCCCTCAGAGAAACCTTACGAGGTTCGTTACGGCGCACATTTTCACCAAGTATTTCTGAAACTTCTGTAGAAGTTGCTAGAATGTTTGATATTCTACGCCATTTGTCCAAATAGTGAAACATAGCAACAATTCGAAGTATCGGAGCGTCAAAATCCAATGGCGCTAATTGAGATGATGACTGGGTAATGAAATCCAAATTCTATTTAGTCCGTCAGAAAGATAATAAAAAAATATTGGACACGTATTTTTTTCATTTTTTGTCGCGACATTTCAACTCGATGTAGCACTGTTATTATTTAATTATGAAAGAAAATATAAAATACGAGTCTAATATTTTCTAATTTATCTGTCTGATGGACAAATAATTGGAATTTTGTCATCTAACCTATTGAAGCAGTATTTTATTTACGATATTTAATTCCAATGCAGTAATATTTTCTCTTTTCTTCCTTTATTTATTTATTTCTATACTTTTTTTCCTTGTCGAAATAGTGAAACATAGCACCAATTAGAAGTATCGGAGCGTCCAAATCCAATGGTTCTAATTGGAGCAGTGCCCTCAAAGGGGCCGCCTGCGTGACCCTGGTCGGAACCAATCGGCTGATTACAATCAGCTGTCCGCAGATTGGTGTAATTAGAACTCTTTTGACAACTGTACATTCGACAGCATCAAAAATCTTTTATACCTTCAAAAGTACCTGACCTAGCTTTCTGAAATAAAAAATACTGGAAAAACTATCAAAACTCTTTTTAGACATATTCTTATATCATTAAACGATTACGTTACTTATGTTGCGATAAATTTCATTAGATAGTAGCATAATAAACGGGAAATTCCCTACTTTAATATTCTGAAGTTAGTCTATTATCGGGGAATCACAAACGCGAGTCTTGTTGAATAAAAAAAATGAACCTTAGTTATTAGTTGATTCGTAATTTTGTTCGTAATCCTATGTAAAATATCAATATACCTACACCTACAGTTTTAATACGTAACCATACGTATATTACAGTAAACAAGTAAAAAATGTAAGCACAAGAATTATTTCTAAATATGACGGGAAAGCAATACCCGTAACAAAACTAGCATAACATTTTTAATTTCATGTAAATCGTTAATAATATTACCAAACAACAAAGTACACATAGCATGCAACATGATAACCCAATATCTATGTTATCAAGCTTATCTTATCGCTTATCTTAAAACAATGATAACGGAATAATACTTAGGACTGAACGTCTATGGAAGATTGTCTACGAGAAGAAATAGGTTATGCCGTCAAAGAATTTGTTTTATTTTTTATTTTTATCAATGGACAAAGAACATTTTACGTGGTTCTACGTTCTACCAATATGTGAAGAACTCTTAGAAGACAATGAAAAATCATATTATTATAACATCGAAATAAGTACTGGTGATATCAATGGAAATCACTTGATTGTCAACTCTTTTTTTATTTACGTGAACTATGGAAAGAAACAGGTAAATTTTACGTTGATCCTTATAAATTGTGTGCCATTTGTTTTTTTTTTTTTGTTTAAGGAAGGATAATTGTGTTTATGAAATAAGTAGGTACAAATGAAACACACAAAATAGTGTCAACCAAGGTCAAATACGAAACCGTGTTATAAAACGAACCGAAAACATTAAAACTCTAAAAGAAATAAAAGAACTTTACGTTATTATTACTGAACAAGTTTTGCAAACTCGATTAGTCGTAAAAATTGAGTTAGTTACATTATTTCATTTTAAAACATAATGAATGATACTGTTGATTTATGTGATTATAACAAAATTACTTTTCAAAATTGCTGGCACTGGTCGCAGTAATGCCAACCTAGTAACATTAAAAAAACAAAACAGCGCAAGGAATGTTAGCGCGCAAGTGTGGCATCGCATCAAAACAAACGATTGTTTAAAAAAACATCGACACACACTCGCATTCTCTATATCCCATCACCACGAACCTGATTGATGTATAAAGAACTCCCAACAAGTTGTACCTTTGAATTTGGTCAAATTCTCCTCGTACACGTGGTCGTGTGTTTCGGGGCCTCCGTGCTCCCCTCGGTGTCTTTTAGGCTGGTGGGGCCCATCGTAGTATCCCCCGTTGACTCCGTCCTGGATCGCCTCTTGGGGATCAAACCCCAGGCGCTCCTTGTAATACGCTTGCGTCGACATCTTTCACGCACATACACTTAACATAATTTGATTCGAACACTGCTTTAAATCAAGGGGTAACGCAAATTCCTTGACACTAAGAGTACGTTCCGATTCACGCAAAACAATCACGAAAGGATCCGCCAAAATCCTTCCACGACGTCCGGCGACGGTCACTTTTAAACGATTCACCACAATTTATCACGATCATCCAGTCTTGGTCCACAAAAGGAAAGCCGTGTACCCCTTGACACACACTTATTGATCTTGACACGATTTTTTATGCACTTAATTTATCGATTACTCACTTAAATGTCTGGCGCCTTATCGAGTATTTTAAAAAGCTTGTTAAGTTAATATGGCAACTTTGTTAGTTTGAATTTGGAATGCTTGGGTTACTTTAGTTTTTAGTTTTTAAATTCGATTCGTTTCACTCGTTGGATTGTCTGGGTTTTCACGTAAGGTTTCGTTGTCATCTGTGTAAATAACGAAACGTTGGAAACACGACCTGTGGAGACAAAGGGGAACGATGATTTACATGTTGCCGAGGTCTGAGTTGCCTCAGTAAATAATGAGTCATGTGTCCAGTTCTTTTGGAGGGAGTAAAGGCGGCGAGCGGTCACGAGAGCGAGGATTTCGGTGATTTGGCCAATGACCTTGGGCGAAAAAAGTTAATTTTGTTTCTATGCCGCGATACGACCTTTTATTGTCTGGATATACAGCCTGCGGTGCTTTTGAGATTTGAACCCAGTTTTTTGTCACTGTGAATTACTTTTTATCGGTTAGTTGACTGTAATTTTCATTTCTTAGTTTATTTTTTGTTCTCATCATCTCAACGCTGCTCTTTCGGATCATGTAGAAGTATTTCCAAGTAATAAGAGTAGGTACTGACGTGTTTACGAAAACAAAACGTTATATTTAGCATAATAATGAGCTAAGTAAGAGCCTGACAAATTCCATGTGCGAATAAGTGAATAACAAGGCGATTTAAAAGTGAAATAGGTATTCCATTCCATTCTATTTTCAAATTCTGTGAAACTTTTCGTCGAAAAACAAAACACGTCAGGTACCAAAAGGTGGCATAAAAAAAAATAATTTTGAATTAAGATAACTAAATATCCCGAGCATATCTGGCTGGCTGACTGGTTATTCAGTGACTTAAAAAAATATAAAAAAACATAGGGATTTATTATGAACAGACACAGTCGTACAGATAAATCTAAGACCAGTTTAACATCTTCTAAACAAAGATTGTTTTTTTTTTCTTTTTTGCAACAAGACGAAAAAATTGGTATGTTGACAATGTTATCGATGAAGTTAGAATAAAAAAGTTTTTTGCGTAAGTAACCTGCGTAAGTAAACTACTTACTTAGTTCTTTGTAATTATTTTTTCTCTACACGAAATGCTTTCTAAAATGCATTTAAGTAATTACGTTATTAATTATTGTACTTTAAGTAATTGACTTATCAATTATAATGATTAAGTGATTTACTGATAAATGTTTGCACAATACATAAAGTCAGGTTTAGGCATGTATGTTATTTACTTTTTATTTTTATACTAGCTGACCCGGCGAACTTTGTTCCGCCTTAATGACAATAAATAAGCAGACTTTTTTTTTTAATTTCGAACGGGATAAAAAGTATCCTATGTCCTTCTCCTGGCTCTAAACTACCTCCCTGACAATTTTCAGCTAAATCGGTTCAGCCGTTCTTGAGTTATAAGTGGAGTAACTAACACGACTTTCTTTTATATATATAGATTACTTACATGGTAACCTATATTATTTACAACAATAGTTCGCTAACAAAATTGAAGGTAACAAAAATCTAATTTACAGTAAATTTAAAACAAACCCGATTTTTAGGGCTAGAAGGCTAGCTGTAAGGTTTTTTTTCCAGTAGTGATTTGGAATTATGGCGTCAACTATCTAATAAGTAACACTTATGAAACATACGAGTAAAATGTACCTACCTATGATCGATTTTCGATGTCGCTAAAACGACCCGCATGAGGTATTTTTATTGTTACAATAACATATTTCACAATAAATTTTGAACAGGTGTGGATTTGTCCAATGTCAGCCTCTTTCATTTCATATTTACTGTCATACATTATTGAAACACAATGTCTTCGAAGTGTGAAGAATATTATTTATTGGGAACAAACATACATTATTGACCTATTTAGTAGATGATGTCATCATTTTTCTGACGAATTGCATATTCAGTTATGAGACAGCTATGTTTATTTACATGAATTATTATGCACTCGCATGTTCGTAGATTGGACATACGAAGTATGAGATAAGTCCTACAAATAAATACAGGAAAAGACCGTTGTGGAAAAGTAGAGGTGCCTCAATGTTTAGCCAGATTTAGCGTTTTTGTCGAGCCCTGCACTAAGGTTTTTTGAGTGCCAACAAGTTAAAATTGTCCATCAATTTTGGATCTCAAGACAAGGCAATATTATACCTATAATATGACCACTACCAATTTAGTAGTCTTATCAGTAAGACTCTGACTTGCTATTGCGAAACCTTAGACCAGAGGCAGACTGCTTCACATTCTTCTTAGATATTAGGGACAGCTTGCTTAGTGAAATAAAGTCCACCACTCACATTATGTAATATCAGATTTAATTGGACATCTTCACCACGATTTACGAGCAAAACCAAACCATCGATATTATTACCTTCTTCACTAATAAGCCAGGGGTAACGTACTTTTTGACAAACAGGTTTTGCTTCAAAATGTTGAACACACGTTTGTCCTAATGGGTCAGCCGAGGCGGTCAAAATCATCCAAAGTCACCGTCACAGCATCTTCACCCAAGGGTTCAGTGTCACAGTATTTTTACACGAACAGGTTTTGTTTCAAAGCGTTAAACACGCGTTTGTCCTACCAGTAGGTCTACCTCAGCTGAGGCGGTCACAACCCTAAGTCACATCTATATTATTGCCATCTTCACCAAGAAGAAGTTATCGTATTTTTACACAAACAGGTTTTGCCTCAATGCTGAGCACACGTTTGTCCTACCAGTGGGTCAAACCATCCAAGGTCAACCTTCGTAAAATTCGGTTGGTCGTGGGAAAGAGGAAACAATGAAAGGGTGGGGTCCCAGTGTCAGCGAGCAAACCGGATCTTTAGGAAGGATGCCTGGAATGACATAAAAGGACTTGTAGAATAGTGACGGTAGATTTTAAGAAGGGTGTCTGGAAGACATAATAGGGCTTAGATTGTGATCTCTGCAGATGTTTTTGCAAGACATTAAAAAGGGCAGTAATAATAATGTTTATTGAAATGTACACATTTTTGCGTCCCAATTCTGAGTTGCAATGTATCAAAGATCAGAAGATGGCACACGTTTTTAAAGAGCCTAGATAAATGGAAATTACTAAATCCAGACACCAGTGATTCATTTATGCTTGATCCTTATAATTGACTTTTAATTGGAAAAAAATGTCCCTAGATCTTCACCATGATGGGGTATAAATTAAGGCTTTTAAAACCCATACTTGGGAGGGCGACTTGTACCAGCTTACTTGGAGTGAGAATTAAAATTGGACTTAAACATCGATTTGGCGGCGGTGGTGGTGTTTGTTGCTCTAGTTTGTAACTGAACTGATTATCAGCTGACAAATATCGCTTCCGCTTATAAAATCGCTACAACTGAACACCTACAGGCACCTAAGGTCGCCCAATGACACAGCCCCAGATCGCATTGTTAGTTTTGACAACGAATTAGGACCGTGTGAGGCTGCAACATGTTTCATAAGAGTATTTAGCTAATTGTAGGTTGTTTCGGACCCTTTGTAAATCAGTAATGAGTGCAATAGTTAAACGTAGGTTTTCTTAAATACACAATTGAGATCATGGCCCTTTAAAATTGGGTTTTTACTACTTGAATTTGTCAGATACTTTATGTTTTAGGTAACTAATTTAACTTTATGTGATACTTTGATAGTTATGCTAGATACGCTGTTCGTTGTAGTTTTTTTAAGAAAGAAGAACTGTAGCACTACTGGTCAGAATCGAAGAGTACTAACTTGTAGATGGTAGAAGATTGATCCCTAAATAAATAATAAACCTATTTCTTGGATGTATTTTCCCCAACTTACTATTCATACGACCCTTAGGCCTTTAAGACACGAGGGAAAAAGATTATTCTGGATCAAGCTCGCATCTGTCTTTCTCGGGCGAGATTCTTATAAAAACATCATAATAATACACTACCATTTATTGCCATCTTTCAGCTACAAGTACCTCTTTAACCATTAATGAACCGTTCAAAACCACCTCTTCCTATAAAATTAACTGAAGCCCATTACGAAATATCCCCATAGGTAACATTATCTATGCGTTACAACCTGATAACAATCTCGCCACGCCATGTCGCAAACTGGTACACGTTAATATTCATAAAACTGTTGATAAAACTGGTTGTTTCAATTTTGTACTCTCTTGCTAGCTCGTTAGAATAACGCGAACGGCCAATTGAGTTTAAAAAGGTGCAATCATTTTTTTATGCTAGTTTTCTCGGAGTTTGGCTCACTATCAAGATGCTACCATAATCGGCTGTATCAGCTGTATAACATTATGCCTTTGCCTTTTCCTGCAAAAGGAAATAAATAAACATATTTTTTTGTCGTGTCACAATGCACAAGCAGTGCAATAAAAAAAAAGTAAACAATCAAGTTTATGCCACAGATTATTATTTCGCGCCAATAGAAGACAAAGGTAATTGAAATCTCCATTAATTTGTTTTCCACATCTCTCGTCATGGAATCAGTGGCATTAAAACATATTTTTTACGAAACGTACTTATCTGGGGGCACGGCAGTGCCCCCACCAAGTCGAGCAAAAAAGCGGCACGGCCGTACCATCCTTTTCTCGAAGCAATTCAGGCCATTTTCGACCGCCTGTAACTTCGTTGTGGATAAAACTAGAAGGCTGAATTTTCATTAGCTATGCAGGAATTGTAAAGACACGGTATATTTAAAATTTCATTCAATTTGAACCAGTAGTTTAAGAATTATAACGGGTCAAAGTTACTTAATTTTGTCACTCACTGACTCACTGACTGACTCACTGACTGACTCACCGATCATCAAAACTCTAAGGCACTTCTAGCAGACCTAGAAGCTTCAAATTTGGAATATAAGTAGTGTTTGGTGTATGAATCAAGGAAAAACTAAAATATTTGGGGGCACGGTAGTGCAACCGCCAAGTCGAGTAAAATTTTTCAATTTCGGTCCAGTTTTCTAGATACATAACTGCTGTCTACAAAATACAAAAAGAAATGAGATCCCATCAAAAACAATACTTGTCAAAAAAACCAAGTCTCGCAACTCAGTTGTTCTACGGTAAAAAGTTGTGAGATCCATGTAATACCAAGTCCAGGCCAGGAAATCTTTAACGTTTTACATAAATATATTGACTTGGCCATCGCATGAAAACACGTGTAAATTAAATTATTTAGTGCGATGGCCAAGTCAATAATTTATGTAAAACGTTAAAGATTTCCTGGCCTGGACTTGGTATTACATGGATCTCACAACTTTTTACCGTAGAACAACTGAGTTGCGAGACTTGGTTTTTTTGACAAGTATTGTTTTTGATGGGATATTGTTTTCAGTTTCAGCATAAAGGTACCAACTTGTATTTCTACTAAATATTAGACGTAATTTTTAGAACTAATGGCAAATGCTTGTGAACTAATGGCGCCAAATCTATAGGTTAGTCAGATTTTGACAACTCATAAAAATAAATAAATTGATTGGTGGTCTGTGACAAACAGTACAAAAGAATCTTTTCTACAAATAATACACGTCTTTGTTATTTGACGGACATTGATTGCTACAAATATCTTGATAAATGCTAAAACAAATAGATCACACGCAATTGATTCATGTAACTGTTCCTCTGTTACCCAATTTGTTATTGTAACATGATGAACGTTAAAATTACACGTGTTCACTGTTCATATTAGCAGAAAATGTATTAGCAGAAAATGTAATGTTTAAATAAACGGTAGTTTTTTTAATAGATATATTTATTGACTAGATGTTCTGGGAGATTGTACGCAACAGTTGAAGGGTGTTAATTGGAATAAAATTTTGATGTTTCCGTATTTGATTGAATAATCAAGTCATTAAATTATTCCGAAAAACTTGATTAAACGTTTCCTAAAACGTTCGTTTAGTTTTATTTCAATACAAACAAATAGCAACTACTTGTTTGATATTTAATAAATAATAAAGATGTTTTATTTCATTTGTTTTTTATATATCAATGAAGCAATATTAAAGTTTAAATATCATTTTAATTAACATTTTAATATTTATTAGACAAACGAAGACAGGCTAGTAAAAGCAAAAAAAAAATCTATACTAATATTATAAAGCTGACAAAGAGTTTTGTTTGTTTGTTCGATTTAACGCGCTAATCTCAGGAACAACTGGTCCGATTTGAAAAAATCTTTTTGTGTTGGAGAGCCCATTTACCGAGGAAGATTTTAGGCTATATAACACTACCCTAAAACCAATAGGGGCGGAGTAGTAAAGAAAAATGTTGCAAAAACAGGAAATATTATTCAAACTATTTTCACGCGTACGAAGTCGCGGGCACAGCTAGTCATAAATATAAAAACGGTGCATTTGTCAAATCGTGTGCATTCTTCCTACCCCATAAATAAACAATATCTAAACAAAAGGTAGTTACGAGTTAGTGAAGACACCATTGGCAGGAAGGATGTTGAAACTGCCGTCGACTTACAAACAGATAACGGTTGTATGAGCAGCGTCACATCACTGACAAACTCACTCAAGTTTTACTCTTTACAATTTCAAAATGTATGGCTAGTGACAAATATTTTTTTTTATCCACAACGAGGAAGCTCTTGGCCTGTATCTCACCTAATGGTAAGTGATGATCAGGCCGAAGGTGGAAGCGAGCTTCACCCGGAATCCTCAACCACGGAGGAACTGGCTATCTTACCTCTAACTGATGGAACTCAACAATACTGTTAACATTGTTGTTATGGCGACAGAGTTAGGTATGATGGTGGTAGCTAGCCAGGCGGACTTAGAACAAGCCCTACCACCAACCAAACCGAACAGAAAAATCTGCCCCCACTGGGAATCGAACCCGGGACCTCTGCGTCTGAAGCAGGTGGTCTTACCACTAGACCACAGAGGCGGTTAATAATAATCAAAAAAAGTTGCTTTGAAGCACGGAATCAAAATTATTTAATGTTCGGAAGGTCGCAGGAAGTACCTGGATGTTACAAGCGCAGAACCGGTCGTGGAAATCCTTGGGGGAGGCCTTTGTCCGGCTGTGGACGTCATTTGGCAGAAACGAATGAACAGAAGAAGCCACTTTATCCTTGATCAACCTTCAAATGCCTTCATAACCTTAGCTGGACAGTTCGATCACCATAAACCTTATTTTATTACACCGCGAAAAGCTTCAATAATTTTACGATGCCCCACTAATACCCATTGAATTTATTTATGTGATACACTAATCCTCAATTTTTAATCAAGCTACCATCATTAATCAGCTCAATTTCTTAACAAGACGCAATAAAACAAAGCAACACGAATAAAAACCGGATTGCGAATTAGACGAATAAAAAATGGCGGTTCTCATAGGAATTTCGGAGCTCGGATGATATAAAACTAAATGTACGTTAATGAGAGCTATCTGGATAGATCTTGGAAAACTATTTGCGAGATGAACAGATAATCTTTGATAAAATATGGTTCCGCAGTTTGTTAATTTCTTCCTCGATTTTGTAAAGCTAGGTTATTTTTTTGGCTAATTTACTTTGACAGGTTGCAAAAGTAAATATTTATCAGTCGAACGGTTAGATTAATCTTAGATAGTATCTGTCAAAATATTTTTCGCTATATTGTTTCAAGGTATTTGTACTTATGTTAAAAATGTCAATACAAAAGTCACATTTTTCGTGCTTTGACCCAGGACCTGGAAATAATGGAAGTTTGAAGAGACAGTTTTTTTTATCTTTGATTGGACCGTTAAAATTTAAAATCTGACGTTTTATTTTAATTATCTTACAGTTTAACCTTTCTTTGTGGCATTTACATGTAATAAATCAAAATTTAACCTAAAGTTACCCGAAAACAATGGAGTCGTGTGAAACGTTAATTTTCACAGCGAATAACCCATTGTGCAGAACGTAGCGAGCATACGGCGCCTGACCGTTGACCGTTAGAACCATGAAATTAATAATACTGGGCCATCGCGAGGGCAACTCTTCAGGGTTGCTGCACCAGAAATTGCTAAGAACATCAAATCGCTAGCATACATATCAGGCAAAAGAAACGTTAATTTTCACAGCGAATAACCCATTGTGCAGAACGTAGCGAGCATACGGCGCCTGACCGTTGACCGTTAGAACCATGAAATTAATAATACTGGGCCATCGCGAGGGCAACTCTTCAGGGTTGCTGCACCAGAAATTGCTAAGAACATCAAATCGCTAGCATACATATCAGGCAAAAGAACTTTGGAAATCCATCTTCAAGAAAAAGGATGACTTTAGACACTATAATAAAAGATTATTGGAAAGAAAAACATAAGAGCTATGAAAGGAAAGGACCTCGTGAAGATTGCACGAAGCGAGAAGCAGGCAACGTATGACCATTCGTTGGAAATCCTTGCAGAGGCCTTTGTCCAGCAGTGGAAATCTTTTGGTTGAATTGTACGCAAGAAGGACTTTATTCAATAAGGTAGAAAATTTTGTCCGAGAATGCTTTCGCCTTGATAAAGTCCAGCATGTATACGAAGGATATAAGCAGGCACTACGTGCTCTAATGCCTTGCGAATCGTACAGTTTGTCGACTGACATCGATGTCGTTCGTTGGACGTAAGAGTTTAAAATACTTATCTATCATTAATACTAAAAACATCTGGACATAAACCGGAAATAAGATGATAAGTACTCGCTTATTATCAACTTATGAAAATCAATCAAACCGCAGTAAAAATTGGGTGCGAACAGCTCATTAAGTTATTAAGTCGTAAACATTTACTGCACATATTGATTGGTTGTGTGAAAGTGCCGGTCTGTTTGGAAATATTACTTTCTTTTAGAACTGCAATTGAATGCGGCCTCAAAGACAAGTGAAGCGCTGCTCTATCACACAGATGACCGCAAGTTTGGTAGGACAATCAATGCGAGAACCTTTGCTGACAGTAAAATGAGTTTAAATCCTTCCTAAAAGTATTTTTATAAGATAGGAGGCAAACGTCCAGAAGGATCACCAGATGGTAAGTGATTACCGCCGCCTATAGATACCCGCAGCCTCGGGGGAGTTGCAGGTGCGTTGTCGGTTTTTTAGGTATGAGTACTCTTTCTTCTTGAAAGATTGTAGGTTGTATCGGTTCAGAAATACCGCAGACTACGGTCTGTTCCACTTCCTTAACAACTTCAAAGTAAACACTGATTGCAATGTGTATTTGTTGAGATCATTGAGAATAGTCTCAAACTGCATTGGCAGTTTCTGTTTCTGTCTCTGTTTAATTAATAAGCTACACAACGAACTTACGATATCAAAATTGTCTGACTTTTCGTAAAATTTTCGACAACCCTAAATCAAAGTTTAAATTGAAATATCGTGAGAGATTCGCATTCATTCAATTGGCAGTTTGATCGGCTAGTTAGATTCGGATGATTTTGCGATGCCATGACGTATACGTCACGATGACTGTGACATAGTCATATCTATTTTAAGTATCGGTACACGCATGTTTACATTCGCGGAAACGATATTCTTAAGGCTTGGTATTTCTTCTAAAGTAGGTATTTCGCGCTGTCNTTTTCCCGTAAAAACACAGCAAAAGTTGCTTTTTACTATGTCAATAACGTAGCCATGTGAGTGACATTTCAAATGTAAACTTTTGTCTTTTACAGAGGATGTCCACGGCTTGGGACTCCGCATCCGCATTTACGGATGCGAGCGGATGCGGAGGCAGCGACTCGTGGGCGAGGCGGCCGTCAGCTTCGCGGCACTCAACTTCGAGCTCGAAAACAGTCTTTGGCTGCAGCTGATGCCTAGACAGCACCACCAGCCCACACTACAGGTTAAAATAGTTTTGCATTAGGTAGTTATCATTATTAATGATTATTAGTTACCAAGACACAACTTCTCTAAAAGAATACAAAATTCTGGCTATGAAAACCCAAAACTTTTTACATGAAATCTATCGAGTTTGGTAACTACTGAAAAGTGTGTCTTCGGCTATGTGTATTATGTATACCACATCTGTGATCACGTAATAATATTAAGTCATTGAACGCCGAGACGCTAGACACAATGGAAATTGTATTGTTCGAGGCTCACCGGTGAGCCGCGTGGCGTCCAACGTGTTAATGACGCATTCCTTTTGCCTCTATAACTTCAAAGCTCGAGCTAATTCACTTCATATCGGGAGCGCTCCCTTCGTCCATCACGACTTTGTGTGACTTTGCCAATATGATGGAAACGAATTGCTCCATTGCCGCACTTTCATACTTGGGATTCTTTTTAGATAATGACGTATATTTTTTGATTTACAGCTCCCAAAGCTTGAACTCAACTACTCCATGTCCAGAGTCCTCGCTAGTCCATCCTCCATAGCTACAGTGAACGACCCCAGTGGGGCGGGTGGCGAAAATGCACTGACTTAAAAAATGCGCAATAATGACTTGTTTATCTGTCCTCTACTACTTCTATGATAGGATTAGGGTGTGCACTGACCGCTCTGTAGCCGTAGTCACATACTTGGAATAATGATGTCTTTTTCTTCCTTAGGTACAGCTTCCAAAGCTCGAACTCAACCACTCCATGTCTGGCGTCTTCGCAAGCCCCTCCACCGCGACTATAACGACGCCTAGCGGCGCGGGCGGTAATGCGTGTATGCACAGACTTACAAAATGCGCAATAATGTCTTGTTTATCTTTCCTTTACAGCTTCTATGATAGGATTAGGGTGTGCACTGACCACTCCGTCAGATAGTGATGTATTTTTTCTCCCTTACAGCTCCCAAAGCTAGAACTCAATCACTCCATGTCCGGAGTCCTCGCCAGCCCATCATCCATCGCCACAGTGACGACTCCCAGCGGCGCGGGTGGCGAGGCATACACAGACAAAGAATGCCCAATAATCTAAGTTTATCTTTCCTTTACAGCTTCTATGATAGGATTAGGGTGTGCACTGACCACTCCGTCAGATAATGATGTATATTTTCTCCCTTACAGCTCCCAAAGCTGGAACTCAACCACTCCATGTCCGGAGTCCTGGCCAGCCCCTCCTCCATCGCCACAGTGACGACGCCCAGCGGCGCGGGCGGCGAAGCGTGCAGCCTGGCGCGCTCGGACTCCGCCTCGTCGTGCTGCAGCACGCGCTCGGCGCCCGAGCTGCTACTGGGGCTCCAGTATAGCCCCACCACTGGCCATCTGTCCGTCGAGGTCAGTTATAGACCTTTCCAGAGCTATAAGCCATCCAATGCCAGGAGTCTTTACCAGTCTATCGTCCATAGCTACGGTGACGACCCCCGAGCTGCTGTTGTATTGAGGTCAGTAATATTGGCTTCGCCAAAGCTGGAGCTAAGCCCTCCATGTGTTGGGTGTAATATAACGTGTCCCCACTAGCGCTGCATCGTTTTTACATCAAATTGCCGCAATATTGGTCCTTTGAGCCGGATATGAACCAGTGACATATGGACTGCAAGGAGTCCTTTCAAGCCGGTCATCAGCTCGTATATACTTGAGTAGCTTAAGTTTACGATGCTTGAAGGAGAAAGAAGTTCGAGCCACGTTGCGGATCGAAGTGAGACTACAAAATCTGGTTCAATCCGTGGCGACGAAATTTGCGTGAGTCTGGCCTCAGGTTAGGCAGCATCTCCTTTTAACCAGCCGCGGGTCGTGGCGGCCGTTCGTCACGATGCTGCTCCCAAAGGCTGCCTCGAGTCTCCAGTGAGATCTCCACCAGTAGAGAACCGGCTATCCTCGCCAC
This sequence comes from Ostrinia furnacalis, assembly GCF_004193835.3. Lineage (NCBI taxonomy): Eukaryota > Metazoa > Arthropoda > Insecta > Lepidoptera > Crambidae > Ostrinia > Ostrinia furnacalis. Next base: position 113,534 of record NW_021132888.1, read on the forward strand.
GGTGACGACTCCCAGCGGCGCGGGCGGCGAAGCGTGCAGCCTGGCGCGCTCGGACTCCGCCTCGTCGTGCTGCAGCACGCGCTCGGCGCCCGAGCTGCTACTGGGGCTCCAGTATAGCCCCACCACTGGCCATCTGTCCGTCGAGGTCAGTTATAGACCTTTCCAGAGCTATAAGACATCCAATGCCAGGAGTCTTTGCCAGTCTATCGTCCATAGCTACGGTGACGACCCCCGAGTTGCTGCTGAATTGAGGTCAGTAATATTGGCTTCGCCAAAGCTGGAGCTAAGCCACTCCATGTGTTGGGTGTAATATGACGTGTCCTCACTAGCGATGCATCGTTTTTATATCAAATTACCGCAATATTGGTCCTTCGAGCCGGATAGGAGCGACCTATGGATTGCAAGGTGTCCTTGCAAGCCCGTCATCTGCTTTGGATCTTCTTGAGTAGCTTGAGTACACGATGCTTGAGGCAGATGAGTCGAGCTACGTTGTGGATCGAAGTGAGGCGACAAAATTTGGCTTGATCCGCAGCAACGAAAACTTCGCGACGAGTCGTGCCTTAGGTCGCAGCGTCTCCATTTGAGCAGTCTCGGTCTAAGCTGCCTCTAGTAGAGACCCGGCTATCATCGCCACAGTGACGACGCCCAGCGGCGCGGGTGGCGAAGCGTGCAGCCTGGCGCGCTCGGACTCCGCCTCGTCGTGCTGCAGCACGCGCTCGGCGCCCGAGCTGCTACTGGGGCTCCAGTATAGCCCCACCACTGGCCATCTGTCTGTCGAGGTCAGTTACTAGCTTTACTAGAGCTGGATCTAAGACACTCTTACGTCAGGAGCTCTAGCAAGTCCCGTCTTACATCGCGACGGTGACGATGGCAGCAGCTGCTACTGGGACAACCCCACTACTGGACACCTGTCTGTCGAGGTCAGTTGTGGGCTTTGCTAGAGCTGAAACTACGAGTAAGATCTTCCGTGTCAGGAATCCTCGCTAGTCTATAGTCTATATCCACGTTGACGACACTCGAGCTGCTGCTGGGGTTGTAGTACAACCCCACCACTAGTCATCTGTGTCTCGAGGTCAGTTTGCTAGAGATAAAACTAAGCCATCCAATGCCAGGAGTCTTTGCCAGTCCATTGTCCATAGCTACGGTGACGACCCCCGAGTTGCTGCTGAATTGAGGTCAGTAATATTGGTTTCGCCAAAGCTGGAGCTAAGCCACTCCATGTGTTGGGTGTAATATAACGTGTCCCCCACTAGCGATGCATCGTTTTTACATCAAATTACCGCAATATTGGTCCTTCGAGCCGGATAGGAGCGGCCTATGGATTGCAAGGAGTCCTTGCAAGCCCGTCATCTGCTTTGGATCTTCTTGAGTAGCTTGAGTACACGATGATTTAAGCAGAGAGTCGAGCCACGTTGCGGATCGAAGTGAGGCGACAAAATCTGACTCGGTCCGCGGCGAGCCTCTAGTGTCAGTTTTTGGTTGGATTTATTGTTGATGTCGTAATTATTTTCGCCCCAACAGATAATAAAAGGCACGCACTTCCGCAAGCTGTCGCCCAACAAGGCACCAGATACATACGTGAAGCTCTGCCTCATCAGTTCCCTGGGCATGGAGATGGGCCGCTGCAAGTCCACCACGCGCCGAGCGCACTCCAACCCGCTTTATAAGGAGCTCTTTATATTCCAGGTGAGAATATTTACAGATGACAGCATATAATCAAACAAACTAGACAGTATTATTGCAAAATAGCACCTATTATAACAACATAGATACCAAAGGCAAAAGAATAATATATCCCCATGAAGCGACGGTCAAGATTCCTTGTCCTTCAGCGTCGCCATTCTGAAGCGGGCTGGCCTGATAGTTCTGACAGCCATACCTCTATAGTGCGAGCACGTAGAATTTTGTCCAATGACCCCAAGCTACCCATCCTTACCTTGCTCGCGCACACTCACTGCGGGCGCCAGTCGCACTGTCGCGACAGCAATATAATTACGCGCGAGCGATAAGGAGCTTGGGGTCATTGCACAAAATTCTACGTGCTCACAGACCGGGCTTTAGTAGAGCTATGAATCTAGCTGGAGCATCTTAATAATTCATATTCATTTAACTACTTATTGATAAAATATCCATTGTTAGTAATAAAATGTCGGGAGTAACTGTCCCAAGTAACAGATGACGTTAGCCTAGTCCTATCAAGCGGAGAGCGTGAACTTCATCCCATTTGAGTGTTATCGCATGCATGCGTAGCATAGCGTTTGGGGAAGGCCTCTGTCCACCAGTAGACGTCATAACGAACGAGCATTATCGCATGAACTAGAATTAGTCGTCCCACTCAAAAGAATCATGTGTCATACAAAGTTAAACCAACTGCATATTACCGTCACCAGGTGGCTCTGTTCCAACTGACGGAGGTGACGCTGATGGTGTCGGTGTGGTGGCGGCGCAGCGTCAAGCGCAACGAGATGGTGGGCTGGTTCTCGCTGGGCCACAGCCCCTCGGGCCGCGAGGAGCAGCGCCACTGGCAGGAGCTGTGCGAGCGCCAGGGCGAGCAGGTCAGTGGCAGGGGACTGAGACAGCGTCAAGCCAACGAGATGGTGGGCTGGTTCTCGCTGGGCCACAGCCCCTCTCATACAAAACATTAAATTTTCGGATAGAACCAGTTTAATTCTGTAACCTATTTATTGATACCGTTTGATAAGAGCTCGTGAAGCACTTTCAAGACCAGTAACCAGTTTTTCAATATCTTGTACAGTTTAGAAATGATTGAGTGAGATCATATCGTTTCCACCCTGTATGCTACATGAAATGAAATAAACGCAGGTGCAACGTTGGCACGTGCTCCTGGACTCCTGACGGTCGCTGACCTAGCGCGAGGACGAAGCGCTGGTCTGAGCTACTCTTGTCGCCCCCGGGCCCGTCCGGACGCTCGTCCGGGCCCCGGCGCCGGACACCTTCGTCCGGGCCGGACGCCGCGCGAGCGGAGACGCCGATCCTCGCCTGTGCCGGGACTGCGTCAGCCCGCGCGGATTCCTCCGAACTTTTTAAACGACCGGAATTCATATTTAAGATTTTGTACTTTGTAGCACCGATATACTACCTGCACTTCCATCGAACGATTTCCATTTTGTACTCGTTAGAAAATTGACGCCTTACTCGTGGGATACGATCGCGGTAACGCGACGTCCGATTCGTGGAATTTCGACTTGTTTTATTCGAGAAATCTTTTCGAGTTAGATGTTGTAACACGTGCGTGTCGCTTTGATTGTCGCGCACATCGGTGCTCGCCGTCACGAGTTTAGTGTGTATTTGTCAGTGAGATGTTTTAACGAATAAGAAAATTCGATGTTTTGGGGAGCACGCACATTTCTGACTGAATGAGAATTTCGATATTATAAATGATATTAGTGTTAGGGTTTGGGACAAACGGCTATCGTACAGTTGTAAACGCAGAAGTCTAACTTTCTATGTTAAAGTAGGTGACGTATAAAATGCGTTCAAAGGAATTGTAATTTTCGTGTAGTACCGGCTACTGCCGATGTTTATTTAAGGGATATTCCTGACGCTTGTCGTAATATTAGATGATATAAATATTGCTGATTTGGTTTGGACATGTTTGAATGTAAATGTTTTGTAAATGTATTTATACTGATGATGAAGACTTGGAGCGCACAATACTTGTGAGATAGAATTATGTTTAGAATCTAGATGAATATTTATTAAAAATTGATATTAGATATTTATACAATTATCGAAACTATTCTATTAGGGTGTCTAATTTTTTTTCCATGTACGCGTTTACATCTATTACTAAGATTTTGTCTACATTCATATTATATTACAGATATTTATAACTATGAAATTGTTGATAAAAAAATGAAAATCCAAAAAAATACTAATATGCCAGTACTTATGTATTCATGACTTACAATCATTTATGCAATTGAGTTCAAGTATAATTAATTAACATAAACATTCAACCTTTTTCAGACAAAAATGCAACTCAATGTATGTGAAGCTTCGAAAGCCTGTGTTTAGTATATTATGCAAGCGTTTTAATGAAAGATAAGCATGTATGTATGTATAAATAATTCAGTGATTATATAAGTATGTATTTGTAAATATTATATAAGTAGACGATAATTTTGTCGTTTTTATTCATTTGTAATATAAAATTAATGTTTTGATATTATACAGTTTAACTTTATAGTAAGTAACCCCAATTTTGCGCAGTAGCCAAAGAAAATAAACCTATTTAATACCGGTACATAATCAAACTGGAAATAATGTTATTGGATTTTAAGAAATTATGAATTTCAAAATCATAATATTTATTTTTATTTATTTATTTATTTTCACCAACTTAAACTATTATTATTGTTGCATTATAAAATAAACACGAATATTTAAAAGAATTCATAATATTGACTAAAATGTTTGATATACACAGCTTTTAGAATTTGATTAGGTGTTTGTTGGAGAATTAAAATCACAAAATTATTTTGCGATTAGGTATTTTGTATTTATTATTCGCCATCGACGTTGGTGACAATATTAAGTGTCACGCCCCATACCATGTTCACATATTTTATAAAACAAAGACTTTGAGCTAAAACTTCACTGTGTGTATCGGTCTTGATGATCGAATATTAGTATTTTAGTTAACGCCAACAATGTCCGTTTTGAGATATAATCAAAGGCAGAGGGATGACGGGTGCACAAGAAATAATATGTAGAAGTGCCGGCGAAAAATATTGGAGCCAACGTGGAACACTTACTGGCATATGGATCTATGTACCTATTTAGTAATTCGACATTGGCCAAAGCTATGCTCTAAATCTAGACGTTGTACAAGTGGCGTTGGAACCAATATTGGAGCCAACGTGGGGAGTTGGCCTTTGATTCAAGAATTGACTATACGAATATAGCACCAATCTTGGACCTAACATATTTATATTATATTCCAATCCAATGTGTGGACGTAATAAATAATATAGTGTAATTAACCAGTAAGTAATTTCTGTGCTTGCAAATCTTGCAACGATATCTGTAAACTTAGTATTTATGGTAGACATGATGTCGTCAATTTTATATTGGTTAAACTTATATTACTTACAACTATAAACAAATACATTTGTCAGCTTCACAAGTCTCAAGTAGAGATATCTGGCAGATAATTAATCGGTAACTAACAACCTTGATTTATTCATAAGATAAGAATCGATGAAACTAGCACCTAGGCTAAAAGTCGATTCAATTTCAATCATAGATTCTGTTCTGTGATTTGTCGACCCCACCTTTACATCGTAAGCTCTTTCCATAAAATTTACGTAATAGACTAGGAGCTAGTGAACGCCAGACCTACGTCATTTTATAAAAGCTGAAAGTTTGTCAGCGTAGGGATATTCGATATACATCGATGTATTGAAA